>NC_057747.1:24567513-24577158 GCF_004010195.1 Chiloscyllium plagiosum | reverse complement strand
CCTAACGACCCCCTCCACGGCCTGCTGCCTGGACCTGTTGATGGCCAGTTTGGCCAGGCCCAGGAGCAGACCCACGAGGAGGTCTTCAGACCTGCCCTCCCTCCTCCGTACCGGGTGCCTGAAGATCAGGAGCGTGGGACTGAAGTGCAACCAAAAGCAGAGGAGGAGGTTTTTAAGAAAATCAAAAAGGGAGTGCATACGCCCACACCCAATATACACGTGGTCCATGGACTCCACAGCGCCACAGAGCAAGCAGTGTTTTTATTGCAGGAAGAGGGTAGAAGACTCCGGTGCTTTAAATATGATTGAAAATTGAGTATTGTGAAGACTGTTTGCCCGAGAAGGCAGAGTTAGAGGGCAAGAAAACAAACGTTATCAAAGGCAGATTAGATAATGAAGGAGATTATCATCTTCCTTCATACTACAACATAATGAAACAAAGCTGAGGACAGCCAAAGAGAGATCAGTTAGCTCGGTTGGACAATTCATAGTTAAGGATAACGCAAACAGTGTGGATTTAATTCATGGCAGAGGCAGACTTGGGACCTGAGAATAGAAGGAAATGGTAAAAATAACCGATGCTAAACAAGCAGCTCAGATTGAAGCAACAGCAGATAATGAGCTAAGGGCCTGTCTCTTGGCTGAACACTCATGAATGAAATGATGGACAAACACCAGGAGTAAATATCTGATAAAGAATTGTGATTGAATACCAGTTAGGAGCAGTAGTTTTAGATGAATGAGCAGCCAGACCAAAAGGATGGTTCCTTGTTATTACTGGACCCATGACAGATGAATAATGCAGGTTAGTGAAATGACCTTTGAGGGATAAGGATGAATGCTGATGGTTTATTTCTGTGTCCTTTTTTTCTCCTGTGGTTAATGACCTTTCTTGGTTGATTAAAGAGGTTGGGCAAAGACCCTGATAGGTCAAATTGTCTCTGCCAGGATTGGAACTGATTAGCAAAATGGCCTGTGCTCAGTTGGCACCTTTTTCTAAAGTGGTGAGTGATTAATTTACGCAAGCTTCGATGCAGGTAATTACCCCGATTGTGTGATTGACCATTTCATATGGGTCTTTGTGGTTCTGACTGCTTCTTCACACCAAACCCTTGGAGGGAAATCCACTCCACGATTGATAACTCTCCTTCCCAAATAGCCCAGTGATTCGTTGAAGTGGGCTTCGACACTTGTTATGAACAAGACCAGATCCCCCTCCAAAATATATGAAGGATGTAGCCTAGACCCTAATGTTTCTTATTTTAAAGGTAATTGTGAAGTGTTGTGTTCCAGATGCAATGTGACTGGTCAAACTACTCAACGTTAAGCAAAAATACAATTTATTTAAACACTATAGTGAAAATTCAAACAAAAGAAAGAAGAACTTAGAATAATAACTACATTGGAAAACTTAATAGACGCAGGAATTATTACTAATTAACTGTTCCAATATAGGTACATTTCATCAACATAACCTTAGCAAAAAGGCAAATTCAGACACAGATTCTCAGATGCAGTTCTCCAGTCGAGGTGGGAAAAAACTTCAGGAGAAAATTCTGAGAGAATAACAGCCAGGTGAAATTCACTGAAGCTTCCAACTCTGTTGAGACCCCAATAGCTTCTGAAGCTACTTAGAAATCCTAATCCGTGCGAGAGCTGGCCACACCTATTCAGGCTGCATTAGACAAAAACCCAAGGCCTCCCAAGCTGTTTACTCAAGTGGTCTTCAGTAGTTGGCTCGGTACCTCTTGTTCAATCTCTCTTTTAAAAGAAACCAGGACAAAATAACCTCTTAAAGCTACAGCATCGTCACACACTTTAAATCCAATCCCAAGTAAAAATGGGTCAAAAGCAAAGAGTCATCCACTGTTCACCATTAACTTGCACTAAATGTTTGCTCAGGCCGCACAGTGTTTGAGTGCAGCTCATCATGAGGAAGAGGACACCTCAGTCTGCCGTAGAAACTGTTTTATTCTTCATCTGACTAAAAGGCATTTAATTCAGGATTGATCAATACCAACACTGGGTGGAAAATTGCTTCCACTTTTGATTTAATTTCTCTAACCGTGACCACCCACCTCCTAAATTTTACAATCATCAAAGAAAGATGTCACCATACAGGGGAAAGGGGAAAAGGTTGAATGTTGCATAACGTATCTGTAGAATCACTGGTGTAATATGTGTTCTAATTATGAGGGAAGTTTGCAAGGACTTGTCTTTTGAAGAGCTGCTGGCACTGTGGCAGTGTCTCTACCTACAGGCTGAAAGATCTCATTTCAAGTCCCACCAGTACTGAAGGTGTGTCATAAAATGTGTTATTTTTACTCTCTGAGACATGGATGTTGCTAGCATTTATTGCCCAACCCTAATTACCCAGAGGGATTTGAAAGTCAACCATATTACTGTAGGTCTGGACTCAAGCTTAGGCCATACCAGATAACTCAGATTTCACTCACCTAAAGGGTATTAGTGCACCAAATATATTTTTACAACAATCAATAATGGGCATACGGTCACCATTAAGCTACCTTTCAATTCAATTTTGATTGAATTCAAATTTCACCGGTTACCATGGTGGGATTTGAACCTATGCTGCCAGAACATTAGCCTGGAATTGCTGAATTTTTGGTCCAGTGGCAATAGCACTCTATCTCCACCTTCTCTCCTCAATCTTCACCTGTTTTTACTATGTACTTCATTGACTGTAAATCATTTTGGGATACTTGATTCATGAAAGTCACCGTCCAAATACAGATTAATTATTTTCCTACTTTACCATAACCTGAAATGATCAACTGCTGTGACCCCAGGTGATTATTACCGGGCTAGTCAGATCCCAGACTGAAATTTGGCTTAATGGAACATATGTTGATTTGTGACTTTAACTTTGGGACTAAAATTTCAGATAGCTGCTTCCTGGAGCTATTCAGACACCCGTGCTTAAATATATTTAGCTTGAAATAACCTCTTCAGGGTTTTATTCCAACATTTTGATTGGGAACCATCACAAACTTGAGATAATTTAGTTTCACTATATTCTTTCTTCACAGCGTGGTCTATGCGTGGCCTATTCATCCAAGAACTTCATAAGATTGTTCAAAACTCGAAATGAGAGCTTTTTTTTTAGCTTTACTAAGCTATGGGTGATTTTCTCAAGCTTAAAAGAAAACTTTACCAAACTGCTAAAATTGAGTTTGCTCAATTTGTTCAGTTGTAAAACCTGACCCAAAAACTGATTAATTCTAAAGTTAGATCTCAAAAATGGGTTCAGAAGAAATCACCATGGCTACAGAAATATTTAAAAGCCAGTTTTTAACGTTGGCTACACAGAAAATCTACATTACCTACTCAAAAACAAAAATCTCAAGCTTACAATAAGCAGTATTAAAATTTATGGAAATCACGATCTATATCACACCTCTAGGTTACTTCATTGTTTTTAAAGGGTATTGGGTCTGAATTTGGAAATGAAAAATCTGCACTGTTATAGAAACAAGAGGGGTAGGTGAGCTCTCTCAAAGAGCTGACACAGTCTTGATTGATCATATGTTATCCTGTGGCATTCTATAATTTTGGGGCTATGACAATAGACAATAGGTGCAGGAGTAGGCCATTCTGCCCTTCGAGACTGCATCACCATTCATTATGATCATGACTGATCATCCTCAATCAGTATGATGAAAATTGGCTTAATAAGAACATTCTAAAAAGCACATATTTTTTCAGTTATCATCATTTTCTGTCTAATGTGCATTTAAAGGCCGAAGTGTTTTTTTATTGGTTTAGTCATAGTCATTGTGACCAACTCAGTGCTGCATCATTCACTGTACCTGACATAGACACCTGTGAATGACTTAATGGGCACCATTAATGGGAAATATTTTATTGCCTATTTTTATAGGGAGAGGGAAGGAATCACCTCTAGTCCTCAATGGGGATATTGAATTAAACCCTTGACAGAAGTAATGAGCGGAAACTGTTCTTTAAAATGCTTGGCATTAAGTAAACTGTCTTCAAGAAAAAAATTATTATTCCTTCTCAGCATAAATGTAGAAATTAATTCCAGAATGACATAACGAATGGCTAGAATGTCCCTTGTAAAAGTTGGAATAGTATCAGCTAATTTAAAAATTTGTTTTTGTGTGACCGGTCTGTTACGGTTGAATGATGTACCTCATCTGTGATCTATAGTGTAACTGTGTGGTGTCTAGACATTGCTAGTTCATAACCCGGTCACACAAGCCACAATGATCTGAATGAGTGATACAGTTGAGAGGCAGCCAAGATATTGAGACAAGACAAAAGACCGATTTTAAAACAAAAATGTTTCCATTGCCCTGTCAGAATACGGGCTTAAGCAGCACAGAATGTGCCCTGATAAAAGGCAGCACTATAGTAGTGTAACAACTAAAGAAGAAATCTCTCCAGGGTGTGCCTTTCTATTTCTGCTCATTCACCTGCCCCTTTGAGCACTTTGCCCACATTTCCACATCTCGCTGCAACCTCCCAGAAGACCTGAAATTCAAAACAAAATGTGGTGTCCCTGGATACTGCACACTCTTCCCAATCTGAAGCTGCTGTAACACTCAAACCCATTGGATTTACTACTCTGAATGCGTGTGATATGATTTTAGTTTTACACAGGTTATTTTCATGGAGTCACGAATCAGATTTTGGTCCAAAGTTTTAATTTAATACAAATATTGCAAGTTCTGTTAAGTTGTCCATAAACACAATCACTGTCCAACTTGAGTTCTGTTCTTTATTCAGTTTATTGTATGCCCAACAATACCCATGTGCAACAGGATTTGAACAATATCCAGGCTTGGGCTGACACATAGTAAGTAACATTCACCCCACACCAATGCTAGCCAATGACCATTTACAAGAAAAGAGAATCAAATCATCGACATTCAGTGGTATTGCCATCATGGAATCTCCCACATCCTGGGGGATTACCATTGACCAGATGAAAGTGGTAGACTGTAGCTGCAGGAGCAGGTCAGTGGCTATGAATCTTGCAGTGAGTAATTCAACTCCTGACTCCACCCATCCGTCTTCCTTCCCACCGATCCGCTCCCCCCTCCCCCCGACCTATCACTATCACCCTCCACCTGCATCTACCTATCTTCCCCTCCACCCCCCACATTCCTGATGAAGAGCTTATGCCTGAAACTCACCTGTTCCTCGGAAACTCACTTGCCCGACCTTCCATGCTTTTCCAGCACCACACTTTCTGACTCCTCAAAGCCTGTCCACCATCTACAAGGCACCAGTCAGGAGTGTGATGGGATACTCCCCACTTGCCTGAATGGGGGCAGCTCCAATAACACTCCAGAAACTTGACACCATCCAGGACAAAACAGCACACTTGATTGGCACCACAACTGTGAACATTTGCTCCCTTCTCCAGCGATGCTCTGTAGCAGCAGTGTGTGCCATTTATAAAATGAAATGCAGAATTTCACCCAGGGATCCTCAGACAGTATCTTCCAGACCCACCTTCTCAAGAGCAACTAAGGAGGGACAGTAAATGCTAACCCAAGTAGTGACAGTCACATCCCATGACTGAGTAAAATGAAGGTATTAGCTGTTCTTTAGATGCAGAAAGTGTTTATAACTCTCATTGCAGCTGATTGAACTGTAGCTTGCAATGTCCAAGAGGTACATTTGAGACTAGTCTGACTTGATTAAGCATAAAAGATTCTGTGAGGAGTCTCAGCAGACTAGATGTAGAGGGGAAGTTTTCTGTCATGGGAGAATCCAGATCTGTGGACCACTGTTTAAAAGTCTGAAACTCTAGCACTGCTTTGAGGGGGTATTTTTTTTTTAAATTAGAATACCTACAGTGTGGAAACAGGCCCTTCAGCCCAACAAGTAGCCATTGACCCTCCATAGAGTAACCCACCCCTATTCCCCACTTGACTAATGCACCTAACCTACACTTCCCTGAACACTATGGGTAATTTGGCATGACTAATTCACCTAACCTACACATGTTTGGAGGAAACCCACACAGACACTGGGCAAATGTGCAAACTCTACGCAGAGAGTCTGCAGCAGCTGGAATCGAACCCAGGTCTCTGGCACTGTGAGGCAGTAGTGCTAACGACTGAGCCACCGTACCATCCTGCTTTGTGGAAGGTGTTCTGTTTTCAGTGAGACAGTGAGCCAAAGTCATGGTCAGATATAATTTATTCAGTGGTTTTATTTTAAGGTGAACATTGCTGGTCTCCCTGTTGTTCCACCCAATATTTATACCCCTAGTCATTGTCACTAAATTCAATTATCTAGCCATTGGTTCTTTACTGTCTCTGGGATCTTGCTGTGTACAAGTTAGCTGTCACACTATTCCAGTAATGCTGCTAGATGCTAGAAATATCATGGCACAGTTATCAAACAAATATATATTTCATAGTGTCATAGATAATATCCTTTCCTTGACTAACAGCACTGGAGATGGGTAAATTGATGATCTGTTTTGCTGCTTTTTCTCGAAATTAGAGGCGACATAATTGCTGATAACTTTGTTACATTCAAAGCAATTAACTGTACAGCAAGCAATTTGGGAATGTATGAGAAACATCATCAGGAGAAAAGACATCAAACTGAGCCTGAAGCTCATATGGGAATCTGCAGCACCTCCTCCTCCCTGAATCGAATACCACAGAACTGGGGCTTGGGCCGACTTCCATTAGTGCACACTGTTTTGCCATACAAGCAATATACACTTGGCGAACAATGACACAAAATTGACAGGGCAGAATTTATGAGTTCATTTCCTTGACTGACTTGGATGCTTTTGAAATCTTTGACTTACAATCGTTAACCATTAAATTGAAAAGCTAGGGAACTATATGCAGCCCTAACCCTTCTCTCCATTCTCAATATAATAAGATTGGTTTGCTTCAGGGAAAAGTAATGTGTGTTGTCTTGTCATAGTTGGGGTCAGTGGGCACACGGATTGTTTCAGTGAACTGCTGTGCCCTGATGTGCCAGCTGGTGATGATTTGTAAGTCAGGTTGTGATCTCCAGTATTCTGAGAGGAACAACACAGCATTAAACATGGCTGTCTGGATGCAGACCCTTCTCTTACTGTGAGGAAAATGAACAGAAAGATCAGTTTTGTGGAAAAGGAAACAGCATTGGCGTGTATTGGTTGACCATTTCTGATGAAGGGCTTATGCTCAAAACATCAACACTGCTGCTCCTTGGATGCTGCCTGACCGGCTGTGTTTTTCCAATGCCACCCTTTTCGACATTAGTCTGACAGTCGATTTTATTAAATTGTCTTGTTCCCTTGCTGCTGTCACTTTGTAATGTTAACCCCTCTGACATTGATTTGCTGATTGATGATTCTTAAATAGGATTCCAAGACCTGGTGCAAGCTAACTTTTCCAGGACTTGCATTGACAGTGAAATTCGAATGTGACATGTAGAATTATCAGCTTTAAGTGCAATTTGTGTGATTTAACAAGAGCTACTTGTGGATATTAATCAATAGAAAATCTTGGATGCAACGTATGCCCAAGGGACTCCGATAGTCCATTGTGTTACTGCAGTTCTATCTTGTTATTGGATGATGGGAGGGAACATAGCATCCAATTCTCTCACTTAAGAATTCCTAACCTCCGGCTCTGTGACAAATATAGAGGTATTTAACCAAAGCCTTGTTCGCGCTGTTGGGAAGAGTTCAAACTAGATCCGCAGAAGCAAGAGACACAGTTCAACAGAGGGCAACACAGCATCACTTCAAAAAGCGACCATGGGAGAGCAAGTTCAGTCACATGGTGTCTCAAGGGAAAAAGGCAAGACACGATGGTCTCTGCTTTAATGCAGGGAGCATTAGAAGTAAGACAGATGAGTTAAGGGCATGGATGGACGCATGGAACTCTGATATTGTTACCATCACAGAGACATGGTTGAGAGAGGGACAAGACGGCAACTTATCATTTTGGGGAATGGGATCTTTGGACAGGGGATGGTGTGAATGTGGAGACGGGTTCACACTAGTAGATAGGGTGTCAGAAGTGGGTACTGCAGATGCTGGAGATTAGAGTCAAGATTAGAGTGGTGCTGGAAAAGCACAGCAGGTCAGGCAGCATCCGAGGAGCAGAAAAATTGACATTTCGGGCAAAAGTCCTTCATCAGGAATCACCCTATTAGATAGGGTATCAGTTATTGCAGTAAGGAGGGATGAATCTCGGAAGGGTGGTCAAATGAGACTTTGTGGATGCAACTTAGGAATAAAAAGGAGGCAGTCACACTTTTAGGAGTTAATATAGGCCCCAGATACAATTGAGGAGCAGGTATGTGGTTAATTCAGTAAGGCTTGTAAAAATAATAACCGAGTAATCATTTTTGGGGATTTCCATGACTCCAATATTAATTGGGATAATCGTAGTATAATTTAAAGGGGACAGATTTCTTGAAATGCAAACAAGAGAGCTTTATTATGTCCACATGTAGATAGTCCAACCAGGGATGGTACAGTGCTGGACCTAATTCAGGGGAATGAAGCCAGATAGGTGTTAATGATAGTGATGACAACATGTTTGTTATGGGAAAGGAGAAAGATTGTTGAGAAAAACGAAGAGCTTTGAATTGGGGTGAGGCAGATTTTGTGAAAATAAGGCAGGATCTGGCTGAAGTAAGACTGGACACAGATACTTGAGTGTGAGGTGTAAGACCATTATGTTCTCTTTAGGGTGAAATATAGGAAGAGCAAGTCTAGAGAAATCCCGATTATACAGAAATATTCAGGTCAGGTTAAGAAGGAAAAGAGAAATGTGTATCAGATACAAAGGGAGCAAATCAACAGAGGGCCTGAAGGAGTGTCGGAAGTGCACAGGTAGAGCTCAGGAAAGCAATTAGGAGAGCAAAGAAGGATGGACAATAGACAATAGATGCAGGAATAGGCTATTCTGCCCTTTGAGCCTGCGCCACCATTCAATATGATCATGGCTGATCATCCTTAATCAGTATCCTGTTCCTGCCTTATCTCCATAACCCTTAATTCCACTATCTTTGAGAGCTCTATCCAATTCCTTAAATGAGTCCAGAGACTGGGCCTCCACTGCCTTCTGGGGCAGAGCATTCCACACCGCCACCACTCTCTGGGTGAAGAAGTTTCTCCTCCTCTCTGTCCTAAATGGTCTACCCCATATTTTTAAGCTGTGTCCTCTGGTTCGGCACTCACCCATCAGCGGAAACATGTTTCTTGCCTCCAGAGTTTCCAATCCTTTAACCTTCTGGGATTTTTTGAGGATGTAACCCTGAAGATGGACGAGGGAGATCCAGTAGATGTAGTGTACCTGGACTTTCAGAAAGCTTTTGATAAAGTCCCACATAGGAGGTTAGTCAGCAAAATTAGGGTGCATGGTATTGTGGGCAAAGTACTAACTTGGATTGAAATCTGAAGATGGACGAGGGAGATCCAGTAGATGTAGTGTACCTGGACTTTCAGAAAGCTTTTGATAAAGTCCCACATAGGAGGTTAGTCAGCAAAATTAGGGTGCATGGTATTGTGGGCAAAGTACTAACTTGGATTGAAAGTTGGTTGGCTGATAGGAAGCAAAAAGTAGTGATAAATGGCTCCATTTCGGAATGGCAGGCAGTGACCAGTGGGGTACCGCAGGGATCAGT
>NC_057747.1:24555016-24565213 GCF_004010195.1 Chiloscyllium plagiosum | reverse complement strand
TGGTAGACTCCAGCACCAGCTGTTCTAAGAATCCATCTCTGAGGCACTCCACAAAGTCTCTTTCTTGAGTCCAATACCATCCTGATTCTCCCAGTCTACCTGCATGTTGAAATCCCCCATAACAACTATAGTAACATCTTTGCGACAGGCCAATTTCAGCTCCTGATTCAACTTACATCTGACATCCAGACTATGTTTAGGGGCCTGTAGATAACTCCCAAGAGGGTCTTTTTACCCTTATAATTTCTCAGCTCTATCCACACTGACTCTACATCTCCTGATTCTAGGACCCCCTGTGCAAGGGACTGAATATCATCCCTTACCAACATGGTCACCTCACCCCCTCTGCCCGTCAGTCTGTCCTTACGATAGCATGTGTAGCCTTGAATATTCATTTCCCAGGCCCCGTTCACTTGAAGCCACGTCTCAGTTATCCCCATAATATCGTATCTGCCAATTTCCAAAAGAACCTCGAGCTCATCCATCTTATGTCTAATGCTTCGTGCATTCATGTATAGTATTTTTAATTTGTTATTGCCCTCACCCTTCCCATCAACTCCTATTTCACTCAACCCTACAGCATTATCCCTTTTTGAGTTTTCTGCTTCATTGATACAGTTGTCTTTCTTGACTTCCCTTGTTCTAAATTTCCCTTCAATTTCCTTCTTAAACATCCAGTTCCTCCTCTTCTTCCTGACATCATTTGTGCCAACATGTACCACCACCTCTGGCTCTTCACCCTCGTCCTTGAGGATTTCCTGCACTCTGTCTGTGATGTCTTTAACCCTGGCACCAGGAAGGCAACACACCATCCTTAAGTCCCGCCTGCTGCCACGAAAACCCCAGTCAGTTCCTCTCACTATGGAGTCCCCTATTACCACGGCTCTGTGCGATGTCCGACTCTTCCGCTCTGTCTCCACGCCAACTTTTGATTGACAGACCTGGCCGCCTCTCGGACTGGCAGTGTTATCTGTCTCTACTGTTCGAAAAGATTCAACTTGTTCCTGACAGGTACTTCCCCCGGGGTCTCTTGCACCTGTCTCCTCTCTGCCTTCCTCATCCTCTGCTCTCTTCTGGCATGATTGGTGTAATAACCTCACTGAAGGTCTTGTCCAGAAAGATCTCGTTCTCTCGGATGAGCCTAAAGTCCTCGAGTTCTTTCATCAGTGCTGCAATATGCTCTGTCAGTCGCTGAATGTGCACACACTTTCCACACTTATACGAGCCAGACACACCAGGGTCATTAACCTCCCACATCAAGCACGTAGCACACTGAACCAGCTGGGCAGTCATGTCTTCACCCTCTTCAACTGTGGCGTAATCACTTCACTCAACCTTCTTGTCAAAGACTCCTCAACTAAAGCCTCACTCTTCAATCCACAGGTACTTCCTTGAACCCTCTTTTTGGGGCAAGTCTGTGGACTTTTAATTGAGGTTAGAGGATGAGGAGGGAGGGAGGGAGACCCTACTTTGTAGGACCTGGGGTCTAGAACACACCCACTCAAATAACAATCACTTACCTTCCCGACCGGCTTTGCGCTCCGACTTCACTTCCGCCCAGCTCCTGCCGCTCTCTGCTGCATAAAGACCGTTGACGTCGAGGTAAGTTCTTAAATAACAATCACTTACCTTCCCGATATGAGTAAACACGGGCAGGCACTATTAGGGAAAATCTTTGCAAGTATGACAAGGGGAAGAGAGTGGCCAGGAAGAGTGATGATTCAGGACCAAGTGGACAATCTGTCTGCGACACTGGTAAAGTGTTAAATGAATATTTCTCATTGGCCTTTGCTCACGAGGAGGAGGGTACAAGTGCAGAATTCAAGAAGATGGCCTGTGAAGTGTTTGAGCAGGTTGACAGAGGAAGCAAGGGGATTTAAAGGTGGATAAATCCCCAGGTCCCAATTGACTTGTATCCTTGGCTATAGTGGGGCATGAGGGAGGACATTACAGAAGCCCAAAGTTTTAAACTGGTGTCTGGTCACAGGGGAGGTGTCAGAGGGCAGCTAGTGTGGTTCCACTTTACAAGAAAGGTAGTAAAGGTAGACCATGGGGCTATAAACCTATGAGTCTAACATCAGTGGTAGGGAAACTATTGGAGAAAGTAGTGAAGAAGAGAATTAATCTCCATTTAGAGAAGCAAAGATTGATCAGGATAATTGGCATGGCTTTGTCAGAGGGCAGTCATGTCTAATAATCTGGTGAAAGTTTTTGAGGTGGTGACCAAGTGTTTGGATGAGGATGGGGCACTTGATACAGCTTATATTGATTTCAGCAATACCTTTGACATGGTCCCACATGGCAAACTGGCAAAGAAAGCGAAAGCTGAGGGGATCCAATGTAACTGAGCAAGTTGGATCCAAAATTGGCTTAGTGACAGGAATCAGGGCTAATGATAGTCTGAATGTGTGCAGCTATTCCACAGTGATCAGCACTGGGCTCCTTGTTGTTTGTAGTGTTTATAAATGATGTAGATGGGAAGGGTGGTTGGGTGGGGGGGAAGCTGATAAGTAAGTTTGCAGATGACACAACGTTTGACCGGGTGGTTTGACAGTGAGGAGGAAGGTGTTAGATTACAGGAGCATGTAAACGGATTGGTCAGATGGGCAGATGAGTGGCAGATGGAACTTAACCCTGATAAATGTGAAGGGATGCACTTTGGGAGGAGGATGAACGTGAGGGATTCTCAGTGAAAGACAGGACATTAGGAAGTTCAGAGGAACAGAGGGATCTTGGAAGTGCTTGTCCACAGGTTCCAGAAGGCAGCTGGACAGATTAATAATCTAGTTAAAAAGACATACAGAATGCTTACCTTAGTTAATAATGGCATAGTTTATAAATGCAGCAAGTTCATGTTGGAGCTGTACAGAACTGTGGTGAGGCCACAGCTGGAGTACTGTGTGCAGTTCTGGTCTCTGCACTGTAAGAAGAATATGGTTGCACTGGAGGGGGTACAGAGGAGATTCACCAGGACATTGCCTGGGATGGAGTATTTCAGCAATGAAGAGAGATTGGATAAGCTCAGGTTGTTTTCTTTAGAGGTGAAAATGTGTTGCTGGAAAAGCGTAGCAGGTCAGGCAGCATCCAAGGAGCAGGAGAATCGATGTTTCGGGCATGAGCCCTTCTTCAGGAATGAGGAAAGTGTGACCAGGAGGCTAAGATAAAAGGTAGGGAGGAGGGACTTGGGGGAGGGGCGTTGGAAATGCGATAGGTGGAAGGAGGTTAAGGTGAGGGTGAGGTTTTCTTTAGAGTAAGGAAGGTTGAGGCAGGACATGATGGAGGTGGGTCAGATTATGAGGGGCATGGACAGGGTGAACAGAAAGCAGATATTCCCCCTTAGCTCAACGGTTGATCAGAAGAGAGCATAATTTTAAAATGGAAGTCAGGAAATTTAGAGGGGATTTGAGAAAAAATGTTCCCACACAGAGGGTGATGAGGGTCAGGAATGCAGTGGCCCTCGGAGGGTCTTTGAGAAAGGAAACCTCACAATCTTTTAAAAAGTTCTTGGAAGAGCACTTAAAGAATCATTAACATCCAAGACAATGGACCTAGTGTGGGAAAGTGGGACTAGTGTAGCTAATAGTGTGTTTTTAAAGCTATAGACTTGATGGGCTTCTTTGAAGAAGGGAAATGAAAACTGGAAAGAGATTCCATTTCCAGTGATATGTCAGTAGACAGCAGCAACGTTGGCAGTGACCATCGAGTTAGTCTGAACATTTAGTGCTGACTGGTTTTACAGATGACACCAGGGGAAGCAGTGAGTTAGAATCTGCAGTCATGGCTGTAATGATGCTGGAACTCACAGGAACACTTCTCTGGCACCTCCGATCAGAAACAAAGGAAACTAATCTCAAAAAGACTTCAGATTTCATGAGGCATGCACTCCCTGAAAAGGCTAGTGGGCACCAATGCATCAGGAACCTTCTAAAGGTGATTGGACAAATCCCTTAAAGGGTGGGGGGGGAGAATTTGTCTTTGCTTGATGATGAGCCTTTATTTATGTAACCTCTTAAACCTTCCACCTAGATGCAACCTGTCTTCTACAAGTGGGAGAGGTGCTAGATCACTTGTGGATTTTGAATCTGAGATAGGTAAATTTTTGTTCGCTAAAAGTATTAAGGGATATGGAATGAAGGTAGGCAAATAGAGTTAGACTACAGATTGGCCATGATCTCCCTGAGTGGCGTAATAGGCTTGAGGGGGATGAATGGTCTCCAGCTTTTCCAATCGTCTTATGACCTGTTTTTGGGATTTTTGACACCTCCCACCTCCCCCCCCTGCCCACCACACACTCCTGCCCCACACATCTCTGCATCTGCTAAAAGGTCACAGACTGGAAGCACTAACTCTCTTTTCCCTCACCCCTGTGTGATCTGCAGAGTTTTCCAGTTTTATTTTGCCTGTTGCATTGATCACGCAGTGTCTGTTTAGGTGCAGACCAGGTATCCTCTTGCTTTCAGGAGATGGCCTGGCCAGGTTTCATTATGAAAACTCTCTCAAATATGATCTTAAGCTACTTCCTTTTACATTTTGCAACAAAACATTATTCAACGTGTATTCAGTCTGCCCAGCAGTGAATGATCTCAAGGGGTAATGCACAATGCCCTTTATACTCTTTGCAGCTGGCTTCAGTTGCAGGCAGTAATTGTCAGCTCTGACACCGTTTATTAACAATAGATTTTACATTTTCCTTTCTGCTTGATCCATGCTTTATTTCTGATTCATAGCTGTGGCTACCAGAACTAGCATAGAGTCGGTAAGTTACTTGGGTGAGGATATTCTGTCTTTTTCTCTTTGCAAACACAGGAACTTTGTAATTACACTGAACCGGAATATGTAGCACAACCTGACATCTCCGAGTGCTGAGGGGATGTTTCTCAGAAGAACTGAGGTCCTGTCTGCTACCTCGAGTAAATGAGTAAAGATCCCACGTCACTACTCAGTGAAGAGCAGGAGTCTCTAGGTATTTTGGCTATACCTGCTCCTCTCAAGAAAGCAATGCGATGGTGTAATGTTAATTCACGGAGCTAGCAATTCAAAACCCCATGATAAATCTCCAGGGACAAGAGTTCAAATTCCACCAAGAGGTTTTTATTTTAAATTCCATATTTTTTTTATTGTTAACTTCAAACCCCACCATGGCAGCTGGTGAAATTTGAACTCCATAAAGCAAATTTGGAATTTAAAAAAAAAACTTACCTCATTGAGAGTTGTAAAAACCCATCTCATTCAGTAATGTGGGGGATCTTTGGGGAGGGAAATCTGCCTCCTTACCTGGTCTGACATCCATGTGACTCCAGACCCACCGCTGACTCTTACCTACCGGAGGAAATGGTAGATGCAGATACAGTGTGACGATGCGGCCCATTTAACAAGGTTGTGCTTTTATTAAGAGAGGGCATAAAGGCAGAGGAACCAATTTGTCTGGAAATGGTTACTTTGAACAATGGCAGCGGAGTGGCCAGTTCTTCCAGTTCAGGGTTTTTTTCTAGTTTCTTAGCAAGCGGTCAGAAACTGCGGGGGACCTAGAGAAGCAGCTACAGTGAAAAAAGGTTCCATGCTTCAACAAATGTTTCTTGCCTGAACTCTCTCTCTGAAATCTCTCTGGCTTGAAAAACCCTGTGTTTGAATTTGCCTTTGGCCAATAAATGTGTTAATGGGATGTTGCAGGGATTGGAACAGCTTTGTTAAGTTGTGATATCGTGTCAGCTGGGTTTTCACGTAAGTGAAAGTATTCTAAATTCTGTTGTCTTTTGCTCACACTTCATTCACAATGTTCAAATAAATTCTGTTTCCTTTAAAGCCGAGTGGTTTGTCCAGCTGCATCACTCCTGGAATATCCCTTTACAAAAAATTAAAAAGGGTCTAGGGTCCTTTTTAAAAAAATGTTTTAAAGTGGAGGGGCTCTGGCCTCGTCCATATCAACAGCTACAACATTTAAAAGGCATCCAGACAGGTCCATAAATAAGAATGGTTTAGAGGGATATGGGCCAAACACAGGGAAGTGGATCTAGCTTAATTTGAGAAACATAGTCAGCCTGGATGAGTTTGTCTGAAAGGGTCAGTTTACATGCTGTGTGACTCAAGACTCTATCCTCCCCACCCCACCCCACCCCACCCCCTTTCTAAACTCCAACAGGTACGGATCCAGAGTCATCAACCACTCCTGATAAGATAAACCCTTCATCCCGGGGATAGTTCTCGTAAACTTCCTCTGGACTTCCAAGACCAGCACATCCCTGATTTAGATAAGGGGCTCAAAAATGTGACTTAGAGGTTTGTAAGAGGTAGTGTGAGTAAGGCAGAGTAAGCTGTGTGGTCTGGTGCTCAGATTGTGATGGGTGCAGGAATGGGCCGGTGTACGTGCAAGCAAGTACCAACCGTGGCAGCTCCAGGCTGTGAGAAAGTGTTGGTTTGAGGCTGCTATGCTACCATGGTGATGGTGAAGGGCAACTCCGACCTGCCGACTGGGGGGGGGGGGGATGTGCACAGTAGGAGTTCAAAGATGACACCAACACCAGGCTATTCTGGCAGTTGGAAATGTCCTGCGCCCATGGCACGTGGGAGAATCGGGCTAAAATCGGACAGAAGAGGTGGCAAGATGGGTAGTTAATGAGGCAGGTTTGAGCCATTTACACCATTAGATTCTCTCGGCCTCACAGAGAGGGAGAGACACTCTGTGAAACGACAGAAGTAACCCTTAGCCAGAAGTATGACAAGAATAAACCAGTAACATTTGGGAAGAACATAGTACTCGATTCCTCACAGGAATGGGAGCAGGTTCTCATCAGTCCATGCTGTTTACTGAAGGGCTCAAGGTAACAGTACATTATATCCTCATTAACACACAGTGGCTTGCGTTGAATAAATAATGAGGATCTCCATCTTGCCAGCTGGACTGAGCTGATTGTACACAATTAGATGCTGCAGCTTGCTTTGAATTTAGGGCTATAATTGTTTGGAAAGTTGGCGACAATTCGACAGAGTGCCAAAATAATGATGGAGCTGTTGCTGAGAGACACAATGCAAATTGGCTCCAGGCCATGTGCACTCAGTCCAATTGTGTTGGAATGAAACAAAAATATACCTTTAAAAGAAATCCAACATTTTTTTAAAAAAAGCTCTATTGAACCTTTGTTAATGAAAGTGAGCATCACTCGATGTCTGAATCAGTGAAGCTGAAGACTGACTGAACATAAAAACAAGATCGATGTTTGCACATTCCATTTACATCACCTGCAGTGCCAAACCAGGATGAAAGATTTGCATTTATATAGTACCTTTTTGGGACCTGAGTCCTTTGTAGTCTTTTGAAATGTGGTCACTGCCTCAGTGTAGGAACTACCACAGCCAATTTGTGTCAGGAAAATCCCGTGAGCAGCAACAAATACAGGTAGGGGTTGAGTTCCGAGGAGAGTCTGGATAGGCTGGGACATTTTCTTTCTCTGAAGCGTAGTGGGCTGAGGGGTGACAATGTAGATGTGATTATGTAGGTTAGGTCTCTGAGCTGGAAGGTGTCGGTCACTATGACTTGGTAACATCATCAGTGAGAGTCTCTGGTGAAGCACTTCTCACTGATGATGTTCCCTAGTCATGGTGACGAAACGTCTGAAAGCAAATCTTCCAGCTCAGCGAGCTAACTTACATATTCATCATCAACCTGAGCTACAAGTCTTCTCAAAAATTGCTAACAATATAGAGGTTTGCAAAATCATGAGGGGAATGGATAAGGTGGATAGTCAAGGTCTTTTCTCTAGGGGAAGAGAGTCCAAAGCCAGGCATAAGTTTAAGGTGAGAGGGAACACAAATTTAAAAATAGGGTGTCTTTCATTTAAGACTGAAGTAAGGAGAATTTTTCTCTTGGGGTTATTATTCTGTGGAATTCTCTTCCCCAGAGAGCAGTCGAGGCTGGACTATAGGAAGTGTTCAAGGCTAACTGCATGGGCTTTTGATTTTCAGCTTTTTAATTACTTACGTGAGACAACAGGGAACTGGTGCTGAGGCTGAAGTCACATCAGTTGAGAGGGTACAGACTCCGAATGAAGGGGTGCCAGTTTAAGACTGAGATGAGGGGGAATTTCATTGCTCTGTGGGTTTATAGAGTATTTAGAACTCCTTGCCACAGAGAGCAGTGGGGAAACAGCCCTTGTGTATATCTAAGGCTGAGATTGATATATGCTTGAGCAGTTGGGGAATCAAGAGTTACAGGGAAAGGCAAGAACGTAAACGTATTGAATGGCAGAGCAGGGTTGAAGGGCTGAATGGCCTATTCCTGTTCCTATCCCTTCTGGTCGTATGAAGATCTTATCGAACGACAAAGCAGTCTTGAGGTACTGAATAGTTTACTCTTCGTATCTGATGTTCAATTACCAACCTTTTTCTCCAGTGGTATAAATTGTTCTGACTGTTTGAAATTTGGTATTCTTGCATTTGTCCGGATGAAAGGCAAAAAGGTCAGGCATTTTCAACAGGAGAAATCGAAACTTTATTGCTGGAACAGCACAGCAGGTCAGGCAGATAAATTGTTCTGACTGTTTGAAATTTGGTATTCTTGCATTTGTCCGGATGAAAGGCAAAAAGGTCAGGCATTTTCAACAGGAGAAATCCCCTTTGTGCAGCAAATGTGTCTCGATTCTTTTATTCTGACTCCCCACCCCACCCCAACCCCCACCCCACTCAGGCAGATGAATGTGATTTTCTCCATATTTGCATTATTTAATGTTTTGATGCAGAGGGGATTTTATTCAATATCTTTAAATGACTATTTTTATTGGCTACTGCTACTGATCTGTTTAGTCAAACACCTAGGTACTTAGATTTTGTACTATTGTAGTCATGGAAGGATATGAGGACGGATACTTTTGGCCCATCAGTTTGTGCCACTACTGACTCTAAATTAGAATTATTTATTCTAATCTCGTTTCCCTGCACTTATCCTGCACACTTCAGTTTTTTTTTACTCTTCTTCAGATACTTAGCTCCCCCATATGCATAATCTGAAACATTTTAGATGCTATCTGTGTTGGCATGTTTCATGTTCAAGATAATCTTTCCCTGTCTATAAACATCCTTCACCATTTCTCTAATGGTCTCTGTACTAATTCTCAATTTCTGCTTTGTTACCAATTTGCCAGTGGGAATAAATTTGTTACTAGCTCCCCTCCTGAACCTCTACTCATTTTGAACACATCTGCCAGTATTCTCCCTCCCTACTTTGGTGAATGTGGCATGAGATTTTCAAAGACACACATTATCCCGAGGACGGTACATCTCACCTGTGACTTCAGTCTTTTGAGAAAGGGCAATAATAGACAGGCAATAGATGTGAGTGATGCCCACATTCCTTGAATGAGTTTTTAAAAACAAAACCTTCTGATACTAGACTACGGGACTTACTCGTATTAAGTGGTACAGGATTAACCACTAATAAGGCTTCAGTACATGAATTAGAAGAAGTAGTTTATTACAGGAAGCCCCCGGGTTACGAACGCCCGACTTACAAACATCTTGGACTTACAAACCAACCTCTGCCTTCTCATTTTTAAAAATTATTTTAAAATATCCGAGTTACCTACAAATTTCGTCTGAACAAATGGGCGAGCTAAGTAACCCGTATCTGTTCAGACTTAGACACAGATTTGGCTTACAAACAGCAGAAAAACAGAGCTCGTTCATAACCTGGGGACTCCCTGTACAGAACAGTAAGGTAACAGGCTACATTGTCTCAAGTCTGGTTAACAGCATTAGCACTTGCTAAGAGACATTGTTACCTCCTGAGAGATAGTCGCTAGGTCTAATCTAATTGATTGTAGACTGTAGAAACAGCAAAAAACTAACAGTAAATTGAATTATTGGCTCACTCCTCCCTGAGGCAGTCAGTTATATATCAATTATGTTCCAAAGTTTTTGAGTTAACCCTTTCAGGCCTCTTATGCACCAATTGATGTTATCTGTCATTATTTAGTATATTTCTGCTGCTAAGCTGAGGCTAGAGTCAGAGATGTACAGTATGGAAACAGACCCTTCGGTCCAACCCGTCCAGGCCGACCAGATATCCCAACCCAATCTAGTCCCACCTGCCAGTACCTGGCCCATATCCCTCCAAACCCTTCCTATTCATATACCCATCCAAATGCCTCTTAAATGTTGCAATTGTACCAGCCTCCTCCACATCCTCTGGCAGCTCATTCCATACAC
>NC_057747.1:24531220-24552936 GCF_004010195.1 Chiloscyllium plagiosum | reverse complement strand
CTATACCTTACATATGCTTCCTTCTTTTTCTTAACAAGACCCTCAATTTCTTTAGTCATCCAGCATTCCCTATACCTACCAGCCTTCCCTTTCACCCTGACAGGAATATACTTTCTCTGGATTCTTGTTATCTCATTTCTGAAGGCTTCCCATTTTCCAGCCGTGCCTTTACCTGTGAACACCTGCCTCCAATCAGCTTTCGAAAGTTCTTGCCTAATACCGTCAAAATTGGCCTTTCTCCAATTTAGAACTTCAACTTTTAGATCTGGTCTATCCTTTTCCATCACTATTTTAAAGGCTAGCTAGCAGCAAGCTTAGACAGTGGCGTACATAGTGATTGCAAAGTGGGAGCACTTCACAGTAACTTGTTAGTTGGGGAAGGTGGTGATACAATGGGACACTCAATGGACGAGTAACCATAGCACCAGGTTAATGTCCCCAGGCTGGGGATTTGAATCCCATGAAGGCAGGCAGTGAATTTGAATTCACTAAAACCCTGGCCTGATAGTGGCTATGGAACCATTGTTATAAAAATCCTTCTGTTTCACTGCCTGTGACCAGGAAGGATGACAAGGGTAGGGCCATAGACGTATTATTATAAGTATTTCAGGAAGGCCTTTGATAAGGTTCCAGACGGTAGGCTGCTCTGGAAGGTTAGATCGCTTAGAATCCAGGGGGAGCTGGCAAATTGGATACACAATTGGCTTGATGGTAGGAAGCAGAGGGTAATAGTGGAAGGATGCTTATCAGACTGGAGGCCTGTGACTAGTGGAGTGCCTCAGGCCCAACACAATTTGTTATCCATATCAACGATTTAGATGAGAATGTACAAGGCATGATTAGTAAGTTTGCTGATGATACTAAAATAGGAGGTATCATGGACAGTGAGGAAGGTTCTCACAAATTGCAGCAGGACCTTGATCAGCTGGGGAAGTGGGCCAAGAAATGGCAAATGGAGTTTAATACAGATAAGTGTGAGGTCTTGCATTTTGGAAAGTCAAATCAAGGTAGGAGTTTCATGGTGAATGATAAGACCTAAATGAGTGTAGTGGAACAGAGGGACCTTGGAGTTCAGGTGGACAGTTCTCTGAAAGTGGGGTCACAGGTAGACAGGGCAGTGAGGAAGGTTTTTGGCACACTGGCCTTCATCAGTCAGGGGACTGAGTATAGAAGTTGGGAAGTTAGGTTGCAGTTGTACAGGACGCTGGAGAGGCCACACTTGGAGTATTGTGTTCAGTTTTGGTCACCTTGTTATAAGAAGGATGTTATTACACCAGAAAGAGTGCAGAAGAAATTTACCAGGATGTTGCCTGGATTCAAGGATCTGAGTTATAGGAAGAGGTCAGACAAGCTAGGACTTTTTTATTTCGAGCGTAGGAGACTGAGGTGGGATCTTATGGAAGCGTATAAGATCATGAGAGGCATGATGGGGTGAATGCACTCAGTCTTTTTCCCAGGGTTGGGGAATCAAGGGCGAGAGGGCATCAGTTTGGGGTCAGAGGGGAAAGAATAGAAGGGAACCTGAGGGGCAACGTTTTTACACAGAGGGTGGTATGCATATGGAATGAGCTACCAGTGGAAGTGGTTGAGGCAGGTACATTCACAACATTTAAAAGGCATTTGGACAAATACATGGATCGGAAAGGGTTAGAAGAATATGTGCCAAGTGCAGGGAAATGGGGTTAATGTTGATGAACATTTTGGTCGGCATGGACCAGTTTGGGCCAAAGGGCCTGTCTCCGTGCAGTAGGACTCTATCACTCGGTGATAGCAGGAGATGGAGCAGAGAGAGAGAGAGAGAGAGAGAGAGAGAGAGAGAGAGAGCGAGAGAGAGAGAGAGACTAACACTTGGGCAGATAAAGGCCAGCCTGGGAAAACGAAGAGCTGCTAATGTGTGCCATTAGCAGCTGACAAGGTATGTGTTAGCAGCCCATGTAATGACAAGGCCTGGTGTGTGCTGGTTGGGGTAAGGACATGGTGGGGGGGGGAAATGTGTTGAGATCATGATGTGGTTGATCCTTAACTTCCCTCTGGACAACTAAAGGATGTACAATAAGTGCTGGTCCAGCCAGTGATGCCTATATCCCATGAATGAATATTCAAAACAAAAAGAAGAAGCTGCCAGCAACTTAACAGGGGTCAGAAGTAGGTGGTTGAACATGTGGGTGAGACGAACTTGGAAAGGACACAAAGGAGAGTTGAGATAGAAAGTTCAGATTGGGATTAGGGTCTTGGGCAGGGGTATGGTCTGTGAGAAGGCTTTGCCTGATGGGCAAGAGGGAGTGGGGGAACGAGCAAGGTTATCTGAATGGGTAGTCTTGTTCAAATCGCAAAGTCTACACTCTCATTGAACTTGCTATGGATGTTTGGATGGAAGAGATTTTTAATGAGAGACTTGGTCACTTGAGAAAGGACGCAGGAGATTACTTTAGCCCAGTGTGACAATCTTGGAGTTGTGGGCAGATTTGACCGTATACATTGTGATCCAACCATGTCTGCTGATTAGATGTGAGTGAGTGAGTGACTTACCAGGAGAAACAACCAAGACGGGAAGGAGGAGAGTTGAGGACCAAGGACATGGAAGATCGAGGTGCAGTAGGGAAGGAACATTTCAATAATTGTAGAAAGAGCTTTGTGAATGAAAGAGGGTCAGGGGTTGAAGATGTTTGCTCCTGACCTGGAGGTTTATTCCAGCAGGACAAGGGAAGGGGATGTGGATGATGTGGAATGTGGGGTGGCATGGTGGCTCAGTGGTTAGCACTGCTGCCTCATAGCTCCAGGGTCCCAGGTTCGATTCCAGCCTCGGGTGACTGACTGTGTGGAGTTTGCATATTCCCCCCATGTCTGCGTGGGTTTGCTCTGGTTTCCCCCCACAAGGTTCGATTCCAGCCTCGGGTGACTGACTGTGTGGAGTTTGCATATTCCCCCCATGTCTTGCGTGGGTTTGCTCTGGTTTCCCCCCACAGTCCAATGATGTGCAGGTCAGGTGAATTGGCCACGCTAAATTGTCCGTAGTGTTAGGTCAGATGGGAATGGGTGGGTTACTCTTCGGAGGGTTGGTGTGGACTTGTTGGGCTGAAGGGCCTGTTTCCACACTGTAGGGATTCTAGTAAATGTAAGGAAGTGCTCAGTGAAGGTCTTGGGAATTTTCAGGTTCAATATGCTTATAATGTCCGTCTCATTCAGACTGATCTCCTCCTCTCTGAGCACTGACCTCTAAGTAGGTACCCAAACCAACACACACTGCCCTCCTTCTCTGAATTAACCCCCCCCCCCCCCCCCAAACCCCACAACCCCTACTCCATTGCTGCTCCATCTGTAACAATTGATTGATGTGAACACCTCTGCTGGTTAGAGAATTCCCACAGCTTGTTTATCTTTTCCCCCTATTCCTTGGAAAACCTATCCCATTGACTGTATTTCACAACCTCTGCTTTAACCTTTCCTTTCCAGAGCTCAAGTGCTCCTCTCAGAAAGAATCCTCAGGGATCTCCGTGTATGGAAGGGTACTATCTAAATGCAGATTGCTGTTGTGGTTGTGTTTACAGTGGATCTGCAGCTGTAAGCTGAGGTCCTGCTTTGGATAATATTCAAGTGTCAAAACTGTTTCCATTTACTGCAGCACACCTTAAGGATAAAAATCAAGGACAGTTGTGGACAGTTTAATTCCAGTCATTTAAGCTCCATTCCCCGCTTTCATTTCAAAGTGATGTTCTGACAGCTGGAAATGACATATTTGCTGTTGTTTTTTTTTAGGATTTAAAAACACTGAAATATATTTTCAAACAAAAAGAAAATAGATTAACCTTTGAGATCTTGTTTAGCAAAACCTAACCCTCAAGATTGGATTCAGCCCTACACATAGAACATGGAACAATACAGCACAGAACAGGCCCTTCAGCCCTCGATGTTGCGCCAACCTGTGTACTATTCTCAGCTCGTCCCCCTACACTATCCCAAAATCATCCATGTACTTATCTAAGGATTGTTTAAATCTCCCTAATGTGGCTGAGTTGACGACATTAGCAGGTAGGGCATTCCACGCCCTTACCACTCTCTGCATATAGAACCTGCCTCTGACATCTGCCTTAAATCTATCACCCCTCAATTTGTAGTTATGCCCCCTCGTACAAGCTGACGTCATCACCCTAGGAAAAAGGCTTTCACTATCTACCCTATCTAATCCTCTGATCATCTTGTATGTCTCTATCAAATCCACTCTTAGCACCTTGGGGTCTCTCAAAGTGCTCTATTTTACTTTGATATCTTTTCAAACCTATTCTTTCACTGGATGTGGGCATTTCCCACATAAAGTACTTTTATAAAAGTATTTTAAATATGTCCTGTGCCCCTTATCTCAAATGGGGGCATGGGAATGAAGTAAATTGTCTGTGGTGCATTAATTTGAGGAACGATTTTGGTGAACTGATTGTGGTTTCACAGAACTAACGATTGCAACAGGAGTAGGTTTGAACTCCTGCACAATGATTGAATGAGTGGAAGGCAATGTGATTGAAATTCTCAGCGTGGACATCATGTGTATTTTAAATTGGCAATGTTTTCAAAAAGGGTGATTATTGAAGGAGTGACTTGAATCTCTTTGTAGTCTTTTAAATTGGAAATCACTGGATCTATCCCGGGGATGGTGTCACAGGGAACTTTGTGTAAAGTAATTAAGCCAGCGATTTCAGAAAGAAGCAATTAATCTGAACCTATACTACGTCTGTTTGTTCAGTGCCATTTTTATTGTTTAGTTGTGGTACAATAATTGGAACACCTCTTGAGGTTGGAGATGTGGTATGAAAAGGCAGACTCGTGTTTGCAAACTCTGCACAAATACCTCGACAGCACCTTGAACACCACAGACTCTGTGTGGATGATGTAGCAGTCGGTGTAAAAACAGCAGGATGCTGACAGGTGGAGATTCTCTTCCATGCAGTGATTTATATGATGCAGAGTAAAACGAGTTTGACGACTCTCAGTCACATGCAACGTGAGTAGATTGAAGAAATCTCTCAACTCTGCGAGAACCTAGCAATCTAATTGGGAGGGACTGCAGGATGGGAGCTGAGGAACTCGTCCATGCGCTGAATCATCAGTTGCTGTGTGGCTGGTGTTGATTTAATGATGAAATGTTAGTCACAATATCAGGAGAACTCCCTCTCTCCAAGTTGTTCTAGAACATACAGCATAGAAATGAACCCTTCGGTCCAACCAGTCCAGGCCGACCATGTTCCCAAACTAAACTAGTCCCACCTGCCTGCTCCTGGCCCATATCCCTGCAAATGTCTCTTATTCATGCACTTATTCAAATGTATTTTAAACATTGTAACTGTACCCACCACTTCCTCTGACAGTTCATTCCACGCACAAGCCACTCTGTGTCCCTCGTGTGTTTTTAAAATCCTCCTTTTGCCTTAACTATATGCCCTTAGTCTTGAAATCCTTCACCTGAGGGAAAAGACTTTTGCTTTTCATCCTATCTGTACCCGTCATGATTTTACAAACCTCTATAAGGTCACCCCTCAACTTCCTGCACTCCAATGAAACAAGTCCCAGCATCTCTTTATAACCCAAACCCTCCATTCAGTTCCATCCTGAACAGGCAGGTTGTGGCGCAGACATACGCCTCATCTGGAGGATGGCACCCTATGCTGGCAGCTGACCCGAGATACTATCCCAAGTCCAAGTCGGACATAAGCTCTTACCCTGGTGGGACAGTTACTGCCCACGGAGCCCTGCTGATAAGCAGCGTGTGGACATCTGAACTGTATCAGGATGAGGGAGTCGGGAGTGGATCCTTTCATAAAGATTAGCATGAAGCCATTGGTTCATCTAGCTTTGTGCTTTGTCAGTTGAAATGCTTTCCATTTTTCCCCAACCCACATAGAGAGATGGTCAGTTTATTGCAGAGTTCTGACACTCTTGCCATACTGGTCAAGAACTCTCTTAATTTCCTCCAACTCAGTTCATCTAACTTTGCACCTTCTCACTGATAGGAGGAAACTTTCACCCCACTGACACGGAATGGATAGAGTTTTCTTTGATCGCATTTGCACAGCTACCATCATCAGTGACAAGGATAAGACCAGTCTTACATTGGGAGCAGGGTCACCACTTGATTTCCTTCCCAGAGTAAATCCCTCTCCATTCCCGCTAGCTAAAAAAATGTTTGCAATTCCTTATTCACACCATCATCTGCAAAGGGCCTGCAGCAGATTCAGGAATATTCACTACAGTCACAAGGGAATAGCAAATAATAAGTCTTAACAAAGTCTTCAACATCTTGAAAATAAATTTGAAAGCACAATGTCTATTCCTCACTAGTCAGTCAGTCCCCGTGAATATTACCTCCAATTTGAAGTGAGGTGATACTTGTGTGGACTACCAGTCTCGAGATCCTCTAGGTGAGGCCGAGAGCAGGCTGGAGGGGTGGGCCCAGTGTGGTCTGGAGGGGAAAGGGTCAAGGGTCAGTGCGGTCTGGAGGGGAAAGCGTCTGTGCTGTCTGGAGGGGGAAGGGTCTGTGCTGTCTGGAGGGGGAAGGGTCTGTGCTGTCTGGAGGGGGAAGGGTCTGTGCTGTCTGGAGGGGGAAGGGTCAGTGCGGTCTGGAGGGGGAAGGGTCAGTGCGGTCTAGGGAAGGAAGGGTCAGTGCGGTCTGGAGAGGGAAGGGTCAGTGCGGTCTGGAGAGGGAAGGGTCAGTGAGGTCTGGGAGTGGTAAGGGTCATTGCACTTGTGTGAGTAGGTGGGACAATAAACCTCGCACTAATTCAACTTGTAAAAGATCTGTGAAAGCATTGGAAAGGGTGCAGAAATTAGTCACAAAAATGGTTGCAGGAATGAGAACCTTCACATATTCTATAAAGATAGGTCCAAGGATTTTGACCTGCTCCCTTGGAGTGAGGAAGGCCAGGAGCAGATTTGAGTGAGGTTTCAAAATGATAAGCAGCCAAATTGAGTAGAGAGGGAAAAGGTGTTTCTGCTCGTAAAAGAAAAACAGAACAAGACGGAATAGATTGAAAGTGATATGAGAACAAAGCCAGGGTGGTGTGAGAAATAACCCTTTTCTCACAACAGCTGGTTGGTTTATACCATGCACTGCCTAATAATATTGTGGAAGTAGTTTCCATGGAGATATTAGATAGTTATTTCGATGGAAATTGTGTGCAGCGATATGGGGTAAAAGCAGGAGATTGGCATTTGGTTATAGAATGGATGCAAGAACATGGGCTGAATGGCCTCCTTCTGTGACATAACCATTCTATGGCTCTGTGATATTGCGAACATGTCAAAAATTCACCATTGGTCATATAAACCTGCCTGCCATATCTTCGTTAAAAAACAAAGGTACGGCTGTGTGTGATGTAGGACCGCACAGATTCCTTGTTTAATGAGGTAGGACCACACAGATTAGACCTGTAATGAGATAGGATCCAACCAATTCAGTGTTTAATGAGGTAACACTGTTAAGGGTCATCCTTAATGGAAGGGAGAGGACTACACAGTTTCTGACATTCAGAGTATTATCTTATTATATTAGCTAGTGACATTGAAGCAAGTTTTTTTTTAATGTTGGCTCCATGGTGATTGGTGGTTGCCTGGTAATAACTGCAATGCAATGCTTCGTCAAATTTTGTCGGTAACAGCCAACACGCAGTCGGCAACACGGGATGTCCCAAAGCTTATGAATTTTGCTCTTGATGTAAGTGCATAGTCTAGTATCTGAAGTCGTACGCACACTGTTCCTGAAATTTCCGCAGGGCTTCGCCTGAGCCCCCTCCGTGATTTAGGTGGCAGGAACATTGGCTTCTTTTCTGCTGAACTCGCATCTGAAAGCTGCACAGAGTCTCGTGTGTGTGTGTGTGTCCCCGTGCTTCTCTGCTTCATAATCAATTAGCTTTTACTTCATAATTCCACAGAATACAGCCTCCAAATATTTAGCCAGCAAATGAATTAAGGTCAGCTGTAAACCAAACAAGAGTTTCTCTCAAATGCTGCTCTGATCACGAAAAGAAAGAAGGAATAATTCATGGCGAGATTTCAGTACTTGAACATCCTGCCCTCTGGTTGTGCTGACAACTTCTCCTTTGTATCTCGGTGTGCTGCAACAGACCTTAAGGATATTAATGATCTCGCAGCATTCTCTCCTGATTTAGATCGCATTCAGCTTAGAAAGATGCACATGCACAGAACACTCCTGCGCTTTGTTTTTGTTTTAGTTCATGTCTGGGATGTGTGGATAGAGATGGAAAGGGCAGCGTGTATTACCTCCCTTTAGCTGCCCTGATCTGAGTGGCTTGCTTTTCCACTTCACAGGGCAGCTCGGAATCTTCCCATGTTGGTGTGGGATTGTAGTCACATCTACATTGTACTGGGTAATAACAGTAGATTTCCTTCCCTCGTGCACTTTGGTGGAGCGGATTGGTTTGGTTTGCGAGACCATTTTTAAAAAGTCGCAGTTATTTTTGCATTTTATTGATATTATAACGGAATTAAAATTCATGAACAGCCGTGCTGGGATTTGAACTGACATCGCCCTGGTTCAAGGTCCAGTAATAAAACCATTATGTGACCAGAGCTACGCAGGCTGACCTTTTGACCCTCATAAAACTTGACATGGGAGGAATGGGTCTCAGTGGAACCTGTTAAAGAGTGTGAAGGGAGAAGCTGGTTGGAGATGAAGGATAGATTAATTTATTTAGAGTCACTTGTACCAAGGTACAGTGAAGAGCTTTGTTTGCGAGCAGTACCGGTAGATCATAGTAAGCAAAAGTGTACAGAACACAAGATTTAGATGGAGGGATGCAGATTACATTGTGGGCAGCACGGTGGCACAGTGGTTAGCACTGCTGCCTCACAACGCCAGAGACCCGGGTTCAATTCCCGCCTCAGGCGACTGGCTGTGTGGAGTTTGCCCATTCTCCCCGTGTCTGCGTGGGTTTCCTCCGGGTGCTCTGGTTTCCTCCCACAGTCCAAAGATGTGCAGGTCAGGTGAATTGGCCATGCTAAATTGCCCGTAGTGTTAGGTAAGGGGTAAATGTAGGGGTATGGGTGGGTTGTGCTTCGGCGGGGCGGTGTAGACTTGTTGGGCCGAAGGGCCTGTTTCCGCACTGTAAGTAATCTAATCTAATTTCACAGGATACACAAGAGAGATCAGGCATAGCAAGATAAGCATTATTTGAGGCTGGAGAGTCCATTTGTCAGTCTAATAACAGCCGGGAAGAAGCTGTTCCTGAACCTGCTGGTGCATGTGTTCAGGCTTTTGTATTTTCTGCCTGACGGAAGAAACTGGGAGAGCATTACCGGGGTGTGATGGGTCTTTGATGATGTTGGCAGTCTTTTTTGCAGCAGCGAGCTATGTAAATGGAGTCCATGGCTGGAACATTGGCTTCCATGATGGTCTGGAGAATTGAAGTTTCAGGCATAAGCCCTTCATCAGGATTCCTGATGCCCGAAACATCGATTCTCCTGCTCCTCGGATGCTGCCTGACCTGCTGCGCTTTTCCAGCACCACACTCTTGACTCTGATCTCCAGCATCTGCAGTCCTCCCTTCTCCCATGATGGTCTGGGCTGTACACAGATGGAGAAAGGGGATGCGCCCAGGAGCTGTTGGAAAGCTGCAGAAGCTCAGGAATTTGGAGGTGTTGGGGTTTACCCGGGAGGGCCTGAGCAGGAAAGTCCTCATCCCAAACCCTGTGAAAGGGAAGAAGCCAGAGAGATCCTTTGAGCTCTTAGTCTGAGTCAGAACATCCAAATCTCATTTCCAGCTAACATTTCTGGTGGGACACTGAGGGAGAGCTGTATTGTTGGAGGTGCGATCTGTCGGATGAGATATGAAACCATGGCCCAGGCTGTCCTTTCAGGTTGTGACACTATTTATTTCAGAAAGAGGAAGGGATCATTCCCTGATGTCTTGTACTCAAACCTCAAACAGCATCGGTAAAGCAGATTAGCTGCCTATTAGCACTTTGTGTGTGTTTCTGATCTGACATCTCCTGAAAACTCTCTACATTGTTTGGAACACATACAGGGACATCCTGAAGTCAGGGAACATTTCATAAAAGCAAATTCTTCTCCTCTTTCTGACTTGGAGGTAACAATGAAGACGAATGCGAGGTCAGTGGGGAACTCATCTATATCGGATTTGGAAATTGGATGGCTTAGAATGTTCTTGTGAACTGACTTCAGATGGACTCTGTGAAGTGAGGGCTAGAGATAGGTGGTGACTAATGAGGCAATCTTGGGTAAGGTAAGGATGGAAATTCTAATGCCAAGTCAGCAGCCAAGTATTGTTGTGTAGCTGGTTAGCCAGGATTAGCCAGTATTTCATGAAAACTAGTTGACCATTAAGCTCATTTGCAGCATTTGCTACAGATATATCTGGAAAACACATAATAATGTACAGGCAGTGGCAGAGATGAATTATGTGTCTGGATGGACAGATGACCAAGAAAACTGAAATAATATATTTTACGCTGTTGGTGTTTCTGCTAAAATCAAGCCAAAGTTGTAGTGATTGTGTAAGGCAGTTCAAGGTTATCAGCGGGTGTATTAGGTGACTGATACGACAGCATGGAAAGGTAATTTATATAATGATAACTGTGGCTGTTGAAAGCTCTCTGAACCACATCAAAAAACATTTATTTCAGGTGAAGAGCCTGACAGAGCAAATTTTGAATAATAAATTCGCTGACACTAACAGGGCTGATGGACTTTCCCTTCATGTTCCTTGAATGTCACGAGTAGTTAGGCTCAGGAAACCGAAGAGGGAAGAGCATCAAATGTGTTTCTAAATGCAAACTTTTGAGACTTGTGGCATTGACAGAAGTGTCATCATTAGCAGCTTCAATAAGTAAAAAGGATTGCACTTTATTACAGTGTGGTAGTTCTCCTTTGGGGGTTGGTTTGCTCAGTTGGCTGGATGGCTGGTTGGTAATGAAGAATGGCGCTAACATTCAATTCCCACACCAGCTGAGATCCCACCTTCTCAATCGCTTCCCTCACCTGAGACATGGTGACCCACAGGTTAAACCATCACTACCATCACTCTTTCTCTCTCTCTCTCTCTCGCTTACTCTCTCTCACTCTCCCTCTCTCTCACTACCTCTCTCTTGCTCCCTTTCTCTCGTTCCCTCTTTCTCTCTTGCTCCCCCCCCTGTTGATCTTCCTCTCTCTCTCTCTCTCTCTCTCTCTCACACTCACACACACACATTCTCTCTGTCTCTCTCGTTCTCTTTCTCTATGGGACAACAGCTCTGTGGTCCATTGAGGCTCACTTTTAGGAATTCTCCTGAATGGAGAAAGTGAAGTTACACGCATTGAAATATGAAGAAAGCCCTTTCTTCAGTGGGAGTTCAGTTCTGGGCCTTGGTTTTAGTCAGCATTATTTTGCTCAGGTGGCCATGAAAAGTTGCTTTTCCTCTGCATTACAGTGGAACAAGGCCAAAGCTGTTGGCTATGATTGGTTCTTTTTATTCATTCATGGGACGCAGACACTCATGGGTGGGATGCACTTCAGAGGGTTGGTACGGACTCAATAGGCTGAATGGCCTCTTCCTGCATTGTAGGGATTCTATGATTATACAAAATCAGAGGCTGGGAAATCTATTACCATGTACAGCAGTGTTCAGTATTAAAATAATGTTACTTTGAAGTCTAAGTCTGAAGATGGTCCTTGATTTTGCCACCTCCCTTGAACTAAACTCATCTTGAGACATCAAACTGCATGATAAAGGAACTTAAAAGCTCTGTGCACCGTTCTGGTCTCCATACAGCTGAAAGGGCAGAGAAGCTCTGGAAAATGCTCAAAATAGGTTGGCAAGGATGGCACCAGAATTCAGAGCCTATAGCTCTCTGGTCTTTTTCTTTCGGAAGGACTTAGTGTAGCCTGATTGATGTCCTGAAAATCCTGAGTGGGCACGGCAGGACATATGTAAAGAGCGAATGTTTCCTCTCATGGGGGATTTCAAAACCAGCAGAAGGGTAATAAATCCCACAGGAAAATAAGGAGAAATGTCTTAATTCTGCAAGATGAGAATGTGGCAATGGCTCTCAAGTACACAAATTGCCTGAGGCAGGAAGCTCAGATGTTTCCGAAAAGAAAATCAACTCAAGAAAAGGGAAGATCTGCTGAAACATTGCGATGAGCTGCGGGAATGAGAAGAGATCGCATGGTGTGTAAACACCAGCACAGATTGGATAGGCCAAAAGGCTTACTGTTTCTCTCTTGTATAATCACTGTAGCTGTCAGAGAATCGTAGGATCCCTACAGTGTGGAAGCAGGCCTCCGAAGAGCATCCCACCCACACCCATCCCACATCCCTGCATTTCCCATGGCTAATCCACCTATCCTATACATCCATGGACACTGTGGGCAATTTAGATTTTTTTTTAGATTCCCTAAAGTGTGGAAACAGGCCCTTTGGCTCAACAAGTCCACACTGACCCTTCAAAGAGTAACCCACCCAGATCCATTTCCCTCTAACTAATGTCCCTAACACTACGGGCAATTTAGCATGGCCAATTTACCTAACCTGCACATTTTTGGACTGTGGGAGGAAACCGGAGCACCCGGAGGAAACCCACGCAGACACTGGGAGAAATGTGCAAACTCCACGCAGACAGTCACCCGAGGCTGGAATTGAACCTGGGACCCTGGCGCTGTGAGGCAGCAGTGCTAACCACTGAGCCACCGTGACGCCCCAAAGCACGGTTGATCCAGCTAGCATGTGGGACTGTGGACTGTGGGAAGAAACTGGAGCACCCGGAGGAAACCCACGCAGGTGCGGGGAGAATGTGCAAACTCCACAAAGATAGTTGCCCGAGAGTAGAGTTGAACCCAGGTCCCTGGTGCTGGGAGGCAGCTGTGCTAACCACTGAGCCACCACGTCTCTCTGGGTATGATGAAAGTGCATGTTGTGACTGATGAGGATAAAAATAAAGTTGAAATGGTTTGTCCAACTTAAGGAAGAACGAGTAAGAGGCTTGGAAAATGCAGAGGTGTCAGTTATATCAGTTGAGGTCCAGGGATATTCACTTGGCATGTGTAAAGAGACTTTTCTGTCTCAGCAGTGCAGACTCGAGAGGGATGCACCTTTAATGTTGCACTCGAAATTTAATCCAGGTAAAGGCTAGTGCTTTCATCAACTCCAGGACTGGAGTATAACAATAGACTCCAGGACTGGAGGAGGAAGCTCACTCTGGCTGCCGGAAAACAAAATGCCAAATGGTTAACCAATGAAACAGAAGCAGGTGACCCACATGATCACTGTTTCTCCCCTTTGCTCTTGTTCTCCTGAGTTTACCTTCCTCTCGTTTAGATTTTCTCTTCTGTCTCTCATAACCATGAGCTGCTTCCATTTTCAATTTGGTTTTATTGTTCATTTGGCTAAGGTCTGACTAACTTGAAGTATTTCTGTACTTCAGACATTTATGCGCTTGGCAAAACTATTAAAAATAAAGATTAGGGGTAATAAGCTGCATTAGATTTACTGTGATTTTTTGTACAGGTGAGTGAATATTGTTACTGACGTGAACATTTCTAAAGTGTAATTCCAGGGAGAGCAATGAAGCAGGCAGACCAATTTAGAGCCATCATTTTCTGTTCGATTGTACACTATCACCCGCATAACAGTATATTCAAAGTTGTCAGTTTATGCTAGTGTGGTGGAAAATACAAACATGCTCCTCGTTATTCTAGCAGAATGAATTCCCAACAAATCCTATTCACTTTTTCTACTCATACTGAAAGCTGTCTTAATTGTGAGAAGTGCATTTGAATTGTCTGGTATTGTTATTGTCAGTTGATGGACACATTGCGACATGGGGCTATTGCTGAAATGATTGGTATTCATTCAGGTGTGAATTATTCCCTGCACCATCTCCAGTGAAGTTTGGAAGAATTGCATCCCTGCGTTTACAGTATAGAATGAGTTCAACGGGGGTTAAGAATTATGGATTTGAGCCCCATGCAATCACGGTAGGCTTGTAATCTCAGCAGAACTTCCAGTGCTGCACCTGAAGTTTGCCCAGTCAGTTGGATCAGATTTCAAGGTCTTAGGAAACTATTTGCAGAGCTGGTGGGAGGATCAAAAAATGAGCCCTTGAAACAAACATGGACTGAGCCACAACAGAAAACATCCTTTCCACATCCACAAAATGTGAGATCTTAAAATTTCTCTTGTATGTTAGGTGCAAATCCCAGTCCTCGTTGCTGTTCTTTGAAACATTAGATTTTGAAGCATTAGATTTTTTTTCGCTCCCACATGAGAGGGTAAACTTGGTTTGTTGCCTCATTGAAAGATAGTGTTGAGGCAGTGCAGCACTCCATCAGTACTGCACTGAAATGTTGGCCTGATATAATGCTAAGGTACTTTAGAGGGAGGTGGCGGGGAAATTTGTTCTGGTCATGTTGTTTATTCGTCCAATATCTTAATTGCTCTGTGGCAATCAGCGGTGGTGGCAATATTTAATGCCAGATTCCTACAGATTATAATTGTGAAGTTGTAAATATATTTCAGCACTTGAGTTTCTGTTTTCGAACTCAAGTGAAATGGCAAACATTGATTACTTCCAAAAACAGCAGAGAACTTTCAAATCGACCATGTCAACCTTCCTTGTGGACTTGCAACATTTTAAGTGTGTAAATTTTACAGCGCATTGCCACATTGGAAGGTCTAATGTTTTCTTTAAAAATTTCTCTCTCCCTGGTCTCATTAACCCTACATTAATACTTCCATTAAAACACTGGACAAAATTAAAAAATGATGACAATGACTTGAGTGACAGTTTTGCAACATGTAATTGTGTGTTCTGTGCCTGAAAGCTGGTGACTGGCATCTGTCTGAAACTCTGAATGAGATTGCCAGCGTACGTGGTAAAAGTAATGCTTTCCGAAAAGAAAGTGGTTGAAGCGATAATGGAGCTTCAAGTGGAATACAGTACAAATGGTTCCTTGAGTGATTTTTCTCAGCCAGTTCTGTACATCTCCAGGTCGAGTTATGAAATCTGATGGTGTATTATTTATTTCTTGTGTGAGTGCAAGGCTGCTGAGTTCAAGCTCTCTTGTTGAAAGTTGAGTGCAGAGCAATACTGAGACAGTGTTACATTGTTAAGGTTTCACTCTGAAGCTTCCTGTTTTGATGATTTGTGGATACACTTTATGCAATTAATACAGAACTTGAATTTGACATAATGTGTCTTGTGTCTTTGTCGTTTTCTTACCTCTCACACACAAGTGTCTCGCTTTCTTGTGTCTGCGACTCTCTCTTCTTCTCTCTTTTGTTTCCCACCCCTCTATATCTATCTCTTTTTGTGTGTGTTTATTTTTCAGTCTTGGTTTGCAAGTGTCTTGCTCTGTCTCCCTCTCTCTCTCTTTCTCTCTCTGTCTCTCTCTACTGCTTCCCACTTCCCAAAGTGTGTGTGTGTGTGTTTGCATGTGCGTGTGTCCCTCTGCCTGTGTATGTGTGTCTCTGTCTTTCAGTCTCTCTTTGTGTGTCTCTTTCTTTCTGAGTCCAAATCTACAAAATAGGAGCTGGTGTAGGCCATTCGGCCCCTTAAACCTGCCCTGCCATTCAAGAAGATTATGACTGAACTGTTTGTGTTTGAAATTCCGTATTCCTAATTATACCAAGGGCACTCGATCCACCTCCTCACAAGAATCTACCCACATCTACCTCAGAACTATTCACTGATCCCAATATATGAAAAAACTAACTGTGGATGCTGGAAATCAGATACAAAAATAAAAATTGCTGGGAAAACTCAACAGCATCTGTGCAGAGAAATCAGAGTTAATGCTTCGGGTCTAGTGACCAATCTACAGAACCCAGAATTCACCCACATCCCATTAAAGAGTATTTTTAGAAATTAATAATGAATGGTAGAACAGGGTGGATGGGCCAAATGGCCCACTGCTGGTGTGTATGTTTATAACTGTCGCACACTTTTGAGATCGAGTTCAGTTGAATCTAACTAAATCTAGGAATGTTGGAAGAGGATGAAAAATAGTACTGAGAACAAAGTTCTGCTGTGATCCTACTAATCAGAGTCCGCTTGCCAACCATTCAGTATGCTCTTCTCATGTAACATAAATGTTGACAGGCCTGTTAAATTGGTACTTCTTGCAAATTGTCCTGAGGGGTGCAAGGCAGAAAGCCTCGACAAAATGTGCATGTTCTCAGCAATATTCAAGCCATTAATAATGAACATTAGAACAGGGTGGATGGGCCAGGTACCCTCAGTCCCTTTTAGAATTAGAATCCCTACAGTATGGAAACAGGCCCTTCAGCCCAGCAAGTCCACACCAACCCTCTGAAGAGTAGCCAATCCAGACCCATTCCCCTCTGACTAATGTGCCTAACCTACACAGTCCTGAACACTATGGGGCAATTACACATGGCCAATCCACCCTAACCTGCACATCTTTGGATTGTGGGAGGAAACCAGAACACCTGGAGGAACTCCACACAGACAGTCACCCGAGGGTGGGATTGAACCCAGGTCCCTGGTACTGTGAGGCAGCAGGGCTAACCACTGAGCCACCATTCCCATCAGGTCTATTCCTCTTTGTGAAATTCTGATGATTTTATCAGAATATGTGTTATTTTTTAATCCTTTTCTCTCTTGCTCCCTAATATTTGATCTATTCTCTTTTCACTCCAGCTGTTTCCAAGTTTTATCGCTTCGTTCCTTGGTTCCTCCCTCAAGCTATTTGTGTTTAAGTAGTAAAAACTGAAAGTGAAGACAGAAATGGCTGGAAAAGCTCAGCAGGTCTGACAGCATAGAACATAGAACATTACAGCGCAGTACAGGCCCTTCAGCCTTCAATGTTGCGCCAACCTGCGGAACCAATTTGAAGCCTATCTTACATTATTCCATTATCAGCCATGTTTTTATCCAATGACCATTTGAATGCCCTTAACGTTGGCAAGTCTACTACTGTTACAGGCAGTGTGTTCCACGCCCCTACTACTGTGAGTAAAGAGAGAAATCAGAGTTGACGTTTCGGGTCAAATGACTGAGGAAGGGTCACCGGACCTGAAATGTTAGCTCTGATTTCTGTCCACCGATGCTGCCAGACTTGCTGAGCTTTTCTAGCAACATCTGTTTTAGTTTGTGTTTAAATAGTCATTTGCTAGCACAGGACTTTAATATTGCTGAGAACATGCACATTTTGTCGAGGCTTTCTGCCTTGCACCCCTCAGGACAATTTGCAAGAAATACCAATTTAACAGGCCTGCCAACATTTATGTTACATGAGAGGAGCATACTGAATGGTTGGCAAGCGGACTCTGATTAGGAGAGGCATTGCCATGGCGAATGCACCTGTTAATGACAATTGATAGTTAACTGCCAAGCTTTGTTTAAATCTTAAACCAAGGAGGTTGACTCTGATTGGTTAAGGCATTACCTTGTGAAATTTACCACAAATAGCTGCTAATTTTTTTCTGAAGTTGAACAAACATGTTGCATATTTATGTGTTTTAAGTCTGCAGAGAACAGTCCCTTGACTATTAATGTATTTGTCTGATTTTTAGCAGTAATCTTTTGTCTTTGAAAAAACGCATACTCCTTAATTCAACACCACTGTTCTATATCACAGCCAGCTTAAATAATAACTCACATTTATATTGATTCGTTAGCATAATGAAATGATCCAGGGATTTACACAGGAGTACCATCAAATAATGCTTGAAGCACATGAAAATTTCAGACATAATTGCCATTTTCTTACTGCATCAGGCACTGATATTGTCCATCACTTTGGTAACATCTGGTGGTATAAAAGTTTAATGCAAGCCCACAGGAAAGGGAGTCACAATATATTGAGCGTATTGGCACCCTTGTGAGAGATGGTACCACTATTTGAGAACCCTGTTGTGAGCAGGAGAGGTTAAAAACAGGCTTTCTCTGACATGCTCAAAACAATGTTGCTGGGAACTAGCATAGCTGAGGTGTAGTTACCATCTGCTGTCATCGGCACCTCAAAGCCGCTCTGTCTCCTTCCTCTGTCTCCGGCTGATCTCTCGGAGGAATTTCCATCCTCCCCACATTGGCAGCGGCATTCCTGACAACAGCTGAAAGCTAGATACTCGTGAGGAATATCAGTGGGAATGAGAGGTTTAAAAAAGCCAAAAAAAAAAGAAGCCCAAGCAAAGTTTAAACAAAAACAAGAGACAAAATAAAAGTAAACAGCTAGAATGTACAGATAGATTGTAAAAGCTTCACAAATAAAATATTTCCAGCAACAACAACTTGGGTTTACTTAGCTCCTTTTATACGTAACAGAATTTGACACATGTTGAACCGCATGCCCATAAACCTGACCAAAGAGGTAGGTTTTAGTGAATGCCTTGTGCCTCGCTTTCTACTTCCATGATTTTAAATTCTGGATTTCTCTCAGTAAACCTCACTTCGTCAGGCCTGTCTCTTCTACCAAGTTTTGAAAGATTTGTAGCTCGGGTTGAGGTTCTCGATGTAAGTTTGCTTGCTGAGCTGGAAGGTTCCATTTCAGACGTTTCATCAGCATACTAGGTAACATCATCAGTGAGCCTCTAGTGAAGCACTGGTGTTAGTGACCTGCTTTGTATTTGTGTTTAGGTTTCCTTGGGTTGGTGATGTCATTGACCACCCTCTGAGAAAAAGAACAGGAAATGACATCATAGGAAATAATGTCACCAGCCCAATGAAACTTAAACATATAAATAGAAAATGGGTCACTAACACCAGGGCTTCACTGGAGGCACACTGATGATGTTACCTAGTATGGCTTGTCCTCGGATGGATGTGTTGGCCCAATTGAAGTGGAACACTTCGAGACACGCACAAGACACGCAAACAGACACGCACGAGAATTCCTAGAAGCATGGCAATCCAACCTGAACTCCATCAACACATTAACTTGGATTCCACTTAACACCCTCTGAGAAAAAAGACTGGAAATGACATCACCACAGGAAATGACATCACCACAGAAAATGACATCACCAGCCCAAGGAAACCTAACACCAGTGCTTCACCAGAGACTCACTGATGATATTACCTAGTATGGTGACAAAACGTCTGAGAACAAATCTCCCAGCTCAGCGAGCAAACTTTCATCCAGAATTGTTTCTTCTCCTTAAAGATGCTCCTTAAATTACCCCTGTTAGATTAAACTTTTACGTACCTGCCCTAATGTGTGACCAGTGATCTAGTTTGCTTGATAATCCTACTGCAAACAGCCTTCAGAGTGTTGACACTAAAGGGTGCTGTATGAATGCAAGTTATTGTTGTAGCTATCCTTTCACACTAAAGGTGCTGCCTGATCTCTCTGCACCCTCCAGTTCTGCATCTTCTGCATTTCCCCTAGCTTTCCTCACCATCGTCAGTCCTGCTTTCACACTCTGAAATGGCCAGACTGAGCACCTTTATCTCCTTCCCTCCGTCCTCACCACCTTCAAAACACTCCTTAAAACCAGCCAAGAGATATGCCATTGTGAAAGAAAGTGAGACTTGCAGAATTCATGGCTAAAAAGGGAAATTAATAATAGTTTCAACTTGAAAGCAAAGGCATACAGTGGTGCACTGATGAAGGGAAGTGGAGAGTATTCCATCACACTCCTTACTTGTACCTTGTAGATTGTGGTCAAACTTTGGGAGAGTCAAGAAGTGAGATACTTGTCCTAGCTCGTCTAGAACCATACAATTCCTGCAGTGTGGAAGCAGGCCATTTGGCCCATTGAGTTCACACTGACCCTCCGAAGAGCATCACACCCAGACCCACCTCCGCTATCTATCCGATCCGTGTAACCCTGCACTTCCCATGGCTAATCCACCAAACCTGAGCTTGCTTGGGCACTATGGGCAATTTACCATGGCCAATCCACCTAACCTGTACATCGTTGGACTGTGGGAGGAAACCAGAGCACCCGGAGGAAACCTACATAGACACGGGGACAATGTGCAAGCTCCTCGAGTCAAGGTCCTGGCCAATGCTGTGCAATCCCCACCCACAGGATGTTGATGGATATGTTACCATTCAGACCCGTTTAATAGCAGGTGCCCCAGCTTGCTGCTTTGTTGGAGCAGCAGCAACAGCACTTGGGGCAAAATTTCATTGGAAAGCAGATTTGTGTCGGCTCAGAATCAGACTGTGTTTTGAAGCGATAAGCATATCTTCTTTCGTGACACTTTAGCATTCAGCCAGTGTTCAATTTGTCTAGGTTTTGATGTTGGCAGCGAGGGACTTTATCAAGCTCTGGTCAAATAGAATGAGACTGCTTCCAAAATGTGAACATTTGCAGTAATAAAACTTTCATATCTTTGTTCATATTGTTGGAGAATTTGCTTTCTATCTCCTCGCTGCAATTGCACTCTGCAGCAATGTATAAATAATAAAAGGGCAACGGTTTTGAAAGGAGCATTGTGTTTCATTAAAAATCTTCCAAGGCACTTGAAAAGTTTGCAAATAGCACAGCACCAAGGGAGTTGCCGATTTGATTGCTTTATGAATTTAACGTCTTGCATTCAGTTCTGAACAAAAACAGAAAATTCCGGTGCTGCTTACTGAGTCAGGTGTATGTCTGTGGAGAGAGAACAGAGATATCATTTTGGGCTAATGAGACTTCATCAGAACAAGACATGTTGTGAAACTTGAACGGGTGCAGAAACAATTGAAAAGGATGTTGCCGCGATTGGAGGGTTTGAGCTATAGGAAGAGGTTTAATAGGCTGCGGCTGTTTTCCCTGAAGCATTGGAGGCTGAGGGGTGACCTAACAGAGACTTATAAAATCATGAGGGGCAATAGACAATAGACAGTAGGTGCCGGAGTAGGCCATTCTGCCCTTCGAGCCTACACCACCATTCATTATGATCATGGCTGATCATCCTTAATCAGTATCCTGTTCCTGCCTTATCTCCATAACCCTTGATTCCACTATCCCTGAGAACTCTATCCAACTCCTTCTTAAATGAATCCAGAGACTGGGCCTCCACTGCCCTCTGGGGCAGAGCATTCCACACACCCACCACTCTCTGGGTGAAGAAGTTTCTCCTCATCTCTGTCCTAAATGGCCTACCCTGTATTTTTAAGCTGTGTCCTCTGGTTCGGGATTCACCCATCAGCGGAAACATGTTTCCTGCCTCCAGAGTGTCCAATCCTTTAATAATCTTATATGTCTCGATCAGATCCCCTCTCAATCTTCTAAACTCAAGGGTATACAAGCCCAGTCGCTCCAGTCTTTCAGCATAAGGTAATCCCACCATTCTAGGAATTGACCTCATGAACCTACGCTGCACTCCCTCAATAGCCAGAATGTCTTTCCTCAAATTTGGAGACCAGAACTGAACACAGTACTCCAGGTGTGGTCTCACCAGGGCCCTGTACAGCTGCAGAAGAATGAGCCTTCTTCACTACCTGCATGCTGACCTTCATTGACTGGATTCCATTTAGGTAGTAATCTGCCTTCCTGTTCTTGCCACTAAAGTGGATAACCATACATTTATCCACATTAAACTGCACTGCCATGCAACCTGACCACTCACTTAACCTGTCCAGGTCACCCTGTAATCTCCTAACATCCTCCTCAATTTCACCCTGCCACCCAGCTTAGTATCATCAGCAAATTTGCTAATGTTATTACTAATACCATCTTCTATATCATTAATATATATTGTAAAAAGCTGCGGTCCCAGCACTGATCCCTGCGGTACCCCACTGGTCACTGCCTGCCATTCC
>NC_057747.1:24504738-24531086 GCF_004010195.1 Chiloscyllium plagiosum | reverse complement strand
TCATCCTTTATAATAGATTCCAGCATCTTTCCCACCACTGAGGTCAGACTAACTGGTCTATAATTTCCTGTTTTCTCTCTCCCACCTTTCTTAAAAAGTGGTACAACATTAGCCACCCTCCAATCCGCAGGAACTGATCCCAAATCTATCGAACTCTGGAAAATAATCACCAATGCATCCACGATTTATCGAGCCACCTCCTTCAGTACTCTGGGATGTAGACCATCAGGCCCCGGGGACTTATCAACCTCCAGACCTAACAGTCTCTCCAACACCAATTTCCCTGGCATTGGTAGGGTGATTAGCCAAGATCTTTTTCCCTGGGGTGGGGGAGTCCAGAACTAGAGGGGCATAGGTTTAGGGTGAGAGGGGAGAGATATAAAAGAGACCTAAGGGACAACTTTTTCACACAGAGGGTGGTACTTGTATGGAGTGACCTGTCAGAGGAAGTGGTGGAGGCTGGTACAGTTACAGCATTTAAAAGGGATCTGGATGGGTAGATGAATAGGAAGGATTTAGAGGGAATTGGGCAAAATGCTGGCAAAAGGGACAAGATTAAGTTTGGATGAGTTGGACCAAGGATCTGTTTCTGTGCTGTGCAACTCAATCACTCTAAAGGAAACTAAAGGTATTCACTAGAATTTAGAAAATGAAAGGGGATCTCAATGAAATGTGTAAAATTCTGATAGGACTGGACAGACTGGATGCGGGGATGATATTCCCCTTGACAAGGGGTCACCAGCTCAGAATATGTGCTCAGCCATTTTGAACTGAGGTTATGAGAAATTTCTTCACTCAAAGCATGGTGAATTTGTGGAAATCTTGACCACAGAAGTCTGTGGAGGCAGTCAATGAATATATTCAAGAAAGAGATGGATAGATATCTAGAAGTAAAAGGTGTCAAAGCGATATCGGGAGAGTGTGGGAGAATGGTGTTAAGGTAGAAGGTCAGCCATCATCCTATTGAATGGCGGATTGGGCTTGATAGTCCAAGTGGATTATTCCTGCTCATGGTTTCTGTAGCTAGAGATTGAACCTTTTATCAGGAAGCAGAGATACTTGATGGCCAAGGGGATGAAGGATTATTGGGAATATGCAGGAATGTCGAATTGAGGTGAAAATCTGCTCAGTCATGAACTCATTGAATGCCAGAGCAGGGTTGAAATCCTTTGTTCGTCGGTTCAGGCCCTGTGGGGGTAAATTGTTTATCTCCTCTAGAGGTGGGAGGTCCCAGCAAAATTAATCAAAATATTGAGAAAATTTAAAATGGTGTGTGGGGAGGGAAAAAATAACGCAAGCATCTACACTACAGTACTTCTGAAAACTCTGATCCAGGTCACAGCTGGATCAGCACTTAGTTGGAGACTATGTTGCCTGATAGGACGGTGGAAGCAAATTCAGTGGAAACCTTTTTTCAGAAGGAATTGGATTTACAAAAATAAAAGGAAAGAATTGCAGAACCTTGGGGCAAGGGCAAAAAGATTGACCCTTTGAGCCTGCTCCACCATTAAGCGAGATCGTGATCGCTCTGATTTTAATCTCAACTCTACGTTCCAGCATTTCCTCTTTACTCTTTCATCCCTTCGGTCATCAAGAAACTGTCGACCTCTGCCTTCAAAATATTCAAAGATTTTTCATCACTGGTCCTAGTCAGTTTCAACAGGCCTCAGTTCTTGGAAGTTTCGAGAGGCCCCCAGTCCTCAGCAGTTTCAAGAGACCCCCAGTCCTCAGCAGTAGCTGGTTTGTGAAAGCAAGAAGCAATGGAATTATCAAAAAAATAATATTTATCTTAACTTTGTATCTTTTTGTATATAATTTATGTAATTAAATGGTGCTATTTTGTGGCGACTTATACACATTTTACTGTGTTTTCTCAAATACAAGTAACAATAAATTTCTATCTCTCTATCTTGAGGAAGAAAATTCCAAAAACACTCAACCCTCAGAGAGAGAGAAAAATTTCTTCATCTCAGTTTTAACTGGGCAACCCCTTATTTATCGACTGTGACCCCTCGTAAAAGACACTTCGCAAGAGGAAGCATCCTTTTGACAGAGCTCTTTAAAAGGGGTTAGAGCTGGATCCCCTAGCAATTGACATTTTTCTCCTGGGACAAGGATTCCAACTATCCATTCTGTCCATGCCTTTCATACCTTCAGTCAGGTTGCCCCTCATCCTTTGACATTCAAGTGAATACCAACTTTGTCCAGTCTCTCCAGGTAGCTAAGAGCCTCCAAACCAGGCAACATCCTGGTAAACCTTTGCTGGACTGTCTCCAAAGCCTTCAAATCCTTCTGGTCGTGTGCTGACCAGAACTGTACACAATATTCCAAATGTGGCCTCACTAAAGGTCGAAAATGTACAAACATATCAGGTCAAGTGGCAGTGCAGACCTGATGGCCTGATGGGATTAATTCTGTTCCTGTATCTTATGGTCTTATGCTGTTACCCCATATACCTGCTGTTGGTCCATGTTCCTTAACACCTGCGCAGCCAGACCCGACCCTCCAACCCAGCACCGCCCTCTTGAGCTGTCTTACCTGTCCATCTTCCTTCCCCCCCTATCCGCTTCACCCTCCCCACCGACCTACCACCATCAGATCTTTATGGGAGGCACGGTGGCTCAGTGGATAGCACTGCTGCCTCACAGCACCAGGGTCCCAGGTTCAATTCCCGCCCCAGGCGACTGTCTGTGTGGAGTTTGCACATTCTCCCCGTGTGCGTTTCCTCCGGGTGCTTCAGTTTTCTCCCTCAGTCTAAAGGTGTGCAGGTCAGGTGAATTGGCCATGCTAAATTGCCCGTAGTGTTAGGTGCATTAGTTAGGGGTAAATGTAGGGGAATGGGTCTGAGTGGGTTACTGTTCGGAGGGTCGGTGTGGACTTGTTGGGCCAAAGGGTCTGTTTCCATACTGTAGGGAATCTAATCTAATCATCAACCCCCACTTGCATCTACCTATTGCCTTCCCAGCTATCTTCCCCCAGCACCATCTTTCTATTCATCTCTCAGTCCCTTTCACACCACCCCCTCTCCCCATTCCTGATGAAGGGCTTATGTCCGACTTATGGTCTTATGCTGTTACCCCATATACCTGCTATTGTTCCATATTCCTTAACACCTTTGCAGCCAAAAGATTATCGATCTCAGATTTAAAACTACCAACTGATTCTCCATCCACTGCAGTTTGTGGATGAGAGTTCCAAACGTCTACCCCACTTTGTGTGGAAATGCTTCCTAACATCTCCCCTGAATGATCTGGCCCTAATTCGTAGAATATCGCTGCTGCATCTTCAACCGAAACAGTTTGATTGGTTCTTCTGTCCTGTCGTGTATTTGGCAAGTTTGACTCTCCTGCTTCTCAGACAGTGCCTGACCTGCTGTGCTTTTCCAGCACCACACTTTCAGAAGTGTTATTGTTTACCTGTCATACAGTAAAGGCTGTTACAGTCAATGCAGCCTACCTCCAATGGATGACAAAAGCTGTTTAGAGGTTTTTTTGTTCTTGTTTATTTACTGTCCTTCTGCTCTGGGTGAATAACAGACCAGACTGGTTTTGTTTCCACAGGTAACACCAACAGCATCTTTGCCTTAGATTACATCAGTGGAGCTCTAACTCTGAATGGGCCTCTGGATCGAGAAAATCCCCTGTACAGCTCAGGGTTTATATTGACTGTAAGGGTGAGTGATTCTAACATAGAGACCCTTTCATCAGCAAAAAAAGCAAATGAGATTTGGTGCAAATGAATTTGGAAAATTGCTTAGATCCTGCTGGATCTTCAGGGAGATGAAATACGTTGTGCAATGTTTTGACAAGATCAACTGGGGGATGCAAAGACTTGAACCTTTTAGACTTGACCGAGCAGAAACATTTAAAGGGGACGCCCACGTAAAGAAATGACATCACAGAATAATTATGGTGCAGCAAGAGGCCGTTTGGCCCATCATGCCTTTATCAGCTGTCCTCCCTGGTGCCAATCTCCTGCCTTTCCCCATATTCCCAACACCATTTCTATCCACTGCCCCTCCTGAATACCTCAGCTGAACCTGCCTCCCACCACATTTCCAGGCAGTGCTTTCCAGACCCCAGCTGCCCAGTGAGTGGAATTTTTTTTTCCCCACATTGCCCTTGCTTTGTTCTGCACTTGACATTTTGGAAAGTGATAAGAGGGAATGTTGCTAGATGTCTCTGGTTTCCAAAGTAAATGATATTATCCTGTTCCTCTCAAACTCACCCCTTGCCCTCAAACCTAGCTTTTCTCCCAGGCCTTATCTTTAGAGGCACAGAGATGTACAACAGGGAAACAGATCCTTCAGTCCAACTCATCCATGCCGACCAGATATCCTAATCTAATCTGTTCCCATTTGACAGCATTTGGCCCATATCCCTCTAAACCCTTCCTATTCATATAACCATATAAATGCCTTTTAAATATTGTAATTGTACCAGCCTCTACCACTTCCTCTGGCAGCTCATCCCATACACGCACCACCCTCTGTACATTAAAGTTGCCCCTCAGATACCATTTAAATCTTTCTCCTCTCACCTTAAACCTATGTCCTCTAATTCTGGACTCACCTACACTGGGATAAATTCCTTTGACTATTTGCCCTATCTATGTCCCTCATGATTTTACAAACCTCTATAAGGTCACCCTTCAGCCTCCGGCGCTCCAGAGAAAACAGTCCCAGCCTATTTAGCCTCTCCCGGTAGCTCAAACCCTCCAAGCCCAATGTTGTGGTTCTGGGCTCACTGATGCATGAACGGATTCAAAGCCAGGGTCTTCAAAAATTGTGCAAATGCTTAATTTTATTTTAGTTAAAGCTAATATTTTAACAAGTGCGATGACTGCTTTATTCAGCAACTCTGGTTAAAGTAACGGGAAAGTGATATCGTACATCAGTTAAACTATCTCAAAACAATGTTTCAAAGGCCTTAACAAAGAACCTTTCTAACATTCAAACAATTTGATTGGGGGATGTTGTGTGCACAGACCCTCAGCCCATCCCCACTGCACCCCCCCCCACCCCACCCCTTATGGAACCTCAACTGTTCAACAGGATCATGGAAGATCTGATTGTGGCGTCACCCCCACATTCCTGCAAACCCCTGATAAAACTTTCACTCCCCTTTTAGGCGAGACACTATCTCCCTCTGCCGTAACAAAATTCAATGACCGTTTCTCCACTGTTTTTTTGGAAGGGTGATCTATACACACATGTCCCTCTGAGAGAAGGTGCACTTGCTTAGCTTTGCCTTAAATGGGAGATCACTTATTTTTAAATTGTGCTCCCTCATTCTTTTCTCTGTGTTATTTCAGCATGTACCCTGCCAAGCCCCCTTATCTTATATATCTTGATAAGGCCATACAAACATTGCATGGTCAAAATATACTGACTAGCAACAGAGTCAATAGACCATTCACTCCACAGGTCGCTAAAGCAGCTTTGAGCCATGATCAAGTTGAATGGTGGAGCAGATACATTGGGCCAAATGACTTCCTCCTCATCCTGTTTTCAAAGGTCATGATTCTGTTTGGGCGACAAAAATATGTGTGTGTAAGTGTGTGTGTGTGCGTGCATGCGTGCGCGGGGTGTGGGGAGGGGTGAGATTCAAATCTGGCGCTGTAACTGGAATAAACAATGTTGTTTTGTGGTTGTGACAACTGACACAAGGTTTAGTTCCTGCTGTGGTTGAGGTTTACCCTGCGGATTATGTCACATTCTGATCTTTTTCACTGCTTTAATGTTGTGCGCCACTGCTTATTTAGCAGGACAGAGATTAGGAATCCTGCAAGTGAGTAGCTCACTCCTTGACTCATCTACACGGTACAAGTCAGGAGTGTGACGGAATACTCCCCACTTGCCTGGATGGGTGAAGCTCCAACAACACTCAAGAAGTTTGACACCATCCAGGACAAAGTAGCCACATACATATGCACCGCGCCCATCATCTTCAAAGTTCAATCCCTTCACCACTGATGCATGACAGCAGCGCTGTGTACTATCTACAAGATGCACTGCAGCAAGACCTCTCAGACAGCACCTTCCAAACCAGGGGCCTCTGCCTCTTAGAAGAACGAAGGCAGCAGATACATGGGAACATCACCACCACCTGTCCAGGACCACCTCGTGGCTCAGAAATATATCCCTTTTCCTTCCATGTTGCTGGGTCAATACTCTAGCTCCCTGCCCGATTGGCATTGTGAGGATACCTACATCAAATGAACTGCAGCAGTTCAAGAACACAGCTCCCTGCCACTTCTTCAAGGAGCTCAAAAGCAGACCTACCAAGCGACGTCCACATCTCTTCAATTAATACATTTTGATAAAAAGGTAGAAGTCAGTTCATTTTGCACCTTTCTTTGTGATTGTGAACAGGTATATTAGCATAAAAACAGAGAATAGGAGCGGGAGTAGGCCATTTGGTCCCTCGAGCCTGTTGCACTAGTAAAAATGATCACGGCAGATCATCTAGCTCAGAACCCTGTTCCTACTTCCTCCCCGTACTCTTTGATCCCTTCAGCCTGAAGGACTATGTCTGTTTCCTTCTTTTGGTTTCAGCTGCTTTCTGTGCATTTCAGCAATAAATGTGCTCTCTGTCCTGATGAAAATTCCCTCTTTATTAAGTGTCACTAAACAATGCTGATATTAATGATAAGTCAATCCAGCAGTGTAGATGCAGCTTCTGAGTCAGGGAGCAACGTTTCATGACTGGGAATTGCGCCAAATGTTTCCTCACGTTAGATTGTTTTGTTCTGGCAATAAGTGCATTCTTCTTTATTGATGGAAGTCTTTAATGTACTGCTGAGGGATGTGCAACTCTATAAGCAGTTTATTGAGAGCTGTAATTACTGAAGTCCAAGCGTTAATGTGCTTATATTTTCAGAAGGGATTGCAAAGCACATTAACACATGTCAGTGTGGAAACAGTGATGCATCTCTTTAAAAGAACAAAAATCCAAAGCGTCAAGATGTAATGCCAACAATGTTGGGAGGGTAACAATGGCTTCTGTTTCTTGATGCTGTGAGGGTTTCAGCTGAAGAAGCATACCATCTTTCTAATCCAACACTCCGGCTGTCATAATGTAAAACAAAAATACTTTCCAGTTATCGAGATGACCAATTAAGATAACCTTGTCTATACTGTGTTGTAAATAAGAAAATCTATCAACTAGATGTTATTTTAACAAACACAGTTATGGATTTCTTATATTAAACAAATTAATCAATAACTCTGCAATAATTAATTAGCATAGTCTGTAAATTAAAGTAATGCTCATCTTTCTGAATATCTCTAAAGTGATATCCTATCCTTAAAGTGTAGGCAAACACATACTTCAGGAAGAGAGAAAAAGAAAGCAGATTTCTGCAAAAGCTTGATTTTCTGGAAGAATTAAAGAATGTCAGCCAATGGGTTAATCTTGAAAGCAGAAGGTCAAAGATTAGACTGTTCCTCAATGTGTTGCTTTTATGTTCTAACTGGTGTGGTCAAGTCACTACACACACACACAGTTGCCTCAATGTCTTGCAGATATTACTTGCTTAGGAAATGCAATCTTGAGATGGTTCTTCAATAACTCTTTCAAACAGATAGGTTTCACCCTGAACTCAACAGGAGGGTTTTCCTTTCAGAAATGGGAGACGGGCTAGGCAGCTTGTTCTTGGCAGGTTTTCCTCCATGGGGGCGAGGGGTAATTGCATTAAGTCAATCAGGAGGAGGGAGGATCAGATCAGAGGAAGGGGGTATTGTGTTGGGTCAGGATTTAGGGGAGGTGTTGGATAGGGTTTGGCACAGGGATACGGTGGGGAGTGTGGGGGCAAGGGAGAGGAGCATGGGACTGGTTGGGTGCCTGGCTAACAGGGGAGGGAGGGTTGGGTCAACTCCAGTCAGGAGGTAAGGGAAGTTGAAGTTGGGGGGGTGGATCTCAGGTCATGGTCTGAGAGTGTAAATGGCCTCGGAGGGGGACGGGATGTGGTTGGGGGTGAGTAAGGTAAGTATGGGCTGTGTTGAATAATTAGTCAGTGGTTAGATTGTGTTTAACAGTCTAACATTTCCTTAATGTCATCATCAGAACCAGCGAATGTACCCCTACCATCCCTACCCCAGCTCTACCACCCTACCCCGTCCCACCCCCACCATCCCCACTCCCACACCCACCATCCTTATCCACAGCCGCACCCCAACCGTCCTCATCCCCACTGTCCCACCTCCAACCCCACCTCCACACCCACTGTTCCCACCCTCAGCCTTACCATCCCGACCCCTGTCCCCACCCCATTCCCAGCGTCCCCACTCCCACACCTACCATCCCCACACCCATCCCCATCCTCAGCCCTACCATCTCCACCCCCACCCCAAGCCCTAGGAGACTTTCAGAGACCTCCAGACAGAGTAAAATTGCACAGTGGAAAATTCAATTTCCCACAGCATTCCTTCTGAGTTTTGAGTGTTGGGGAACCCGCAGAGTCTCCATGTGCACCTCCAATCTTCACTGGAATAACAGCTGTTTGACCCCAGGAAAATCCCGGTCATCATTTTCAAAGAATCTCCAATGTCCACGGTTACTACTTCCAAAGAAACCTTCAGACCTTTCCACGAAACCCTGTAATAAATCTCTTTTTCTACAATCTTTCAAAAGTTAAATCCTCCAAGTAAGATTAAATGTAAAGTACCTTATTACAACTGCCACAAGCCACGTTTGTGTATTTGTTTCCCTTTTCCAAATTGCTGTTTTTGATGTCACGGTTAAAGCTGTCAGCACATTAATCTGGTAAAAAAGGATTTTAATTGTTAACACCCCTGTTCCCTCAAGGGTGTTTAATCTGGCAGTGGCTTCAAAAGGATTTATGCAGTTTGGTGGTTTTTAGAACCACAAAAACATTCACATCTATTGTTTTTTTTTATTGACACTGCATCTATCTACATTTTTCTGACTCTTATTTGCTTGTTTATGACTGTCAGCATTTCTGCTTATAGAAATCCATGTGTGCACGTTTCTGTACCTCAATATAACTATACCATCTACCTGCATTGCTGTTTATATGTATGTCTAGTATTTAGCTGGGTTTGCTGCATATATCTCATTTTTATGTTAGTGAATGTGGGTTTGCTCGCTGAGCTGGAAGGTTTGTTTTCAGATGTTTCGTCACCATACCCAGGTAATATCATCAGTGAGGCTCCAGATAAAGCACTGGTGGCATGGCCTGCTTGAAGCCATACCAACAGTGCTTCATCCGGAGGCTCACTGATGATGTTACCTAGTACACTAGTACAGTGACGAAACATCTGAAAGCGAACCTTCCGGCTCAGCGAGCAAACCTACATCCAGAACCTCAACCTGAACTACAAATCTTCTCAAAATTCGTTTATATTAGTATGTGTCGAGTTATCCAGGAGAGTATCTGTGCTTTAATCTGTCTGTATCTCTGTTTCGATGTTTCCAAAGTCAGAAGTCATATGACACTAGGTTATAGTCCAACAGGTTTATTTGAAATCACAAGCTTTTGGAGCGCTACCCCTTTGGCAGATGCAGTGTGGGAGAAGGGCACACAGACACAGAGTTTACAGGCAGAGAGATTACGGGCAGAAATATCAAAATATCATCCAACTGCTATGAGTGGAGTGTCAGGTATTAAGTCTCTGCAGGTGATCAAGGGTGACAAGATGGTGAGTGAAGTGTCAATAGCTGAATAAGCAGCAAAGGGATGACCTGTAATCTGATTAAGTGAGGCAGAGAGATAATTACAAAAAGTTATAAATGAGGTGGTGCTGGAGACAAACTAAATGACCGGAATAACGTGGCTGGGTATAAGAGTCACATGTCAAGGTTCTACCCAAAGTAATAGGTAATCCAAAACTGTACAAACTAATTAAGGTGGAGAGATCATAACAACATTTATCAAAGTAATGGTAATGGGACAGTAAGGAAGATTTTGCAGACACAAAACAGTGTTTTCAATTGTGTGAATCTTAGTGTCTGTAGGTGTCATTTATCTGTATGTGTATTTTTGTCGAGCTGTTTGGGGTTATCTAAGCCATCCTATGTCTGTGGCTGTATTTGAATGTACGTGTGGTATATGTACATATGCAGCTTGTGTATATTCATTGCACATAAGCAATATCTATACTGGTGCTGACAGGCAGCCTTTACTTTGGTCTGGGAGGAATGTGAGACTCCTGAAGCTCAGTGGAACTCTCATTGCATTCCCAACAGCATGAGGCCAATTAGCCATAGCCGGGATTGTTCCCTGAAAACCCAGTTGAAAACCCAGTGCATCTCTTTTGAACCTTTGGCTATCACTCCCTTCACTGCTGGAGTGAGATTGTAAGATACTGCATGATCCCTGACTGCTTTCTGAGTTAGGAATGCCAGAACGGATGCGAGCATCAGAACGATGATTGAGCAGCAAGCAATTAATCTGAAAGCTCAGGTTGCTTAAAGCTGCAACACCTCGCAGAATCAGTGACGTTGTATTGCCCTAAACCTACGTACAAAAATCTAATAAATCTTATTCAGAAATAAATGATCATTTTCATCAGTCAGCAGTCACATGACACCAGGTTAGACTCCAACAGGTTTACTTGAAATCACAACTTTTGGAGCGCTGCTCCTTCGTCAGGTGACCTTGTTGCGACGGTTACCTGGATCTGTCTGAAATACCTATTCCAGTGAGCAGATCACTTGTTTTACTTCACAGCTGTCTTCTCGGACTCTCAGTCCTGGCCCCTGAAGCGGGATCAGTGGCCCAGAGTGGGGAAGCCAACGGCCTGGTCTGGAGCTTGGGGGCAGCCAGCAGTCAGACCATGTGACTGGTCTGCTGCAGAGAGCCCTCGGAGAGAGAGACTGTGATGTCTGTCTTTTTAACTTTGCTTCTTCTTGCATTTCTGACCTATGGTTATACTGTGTATAGCTGGAATTTAACTTCCTTTCTTCATTTCTCTATTCTGTAATTAAGGATTATACCTGGGTACCTTTATACCTAAGATGGTGCTTACACGCTTTTCACTGTACTCATTTGTGTATATGGGACAAGAATTCTAAATCTAACTCATGGGAAGTGGCATTGGCCTTCTATGGCACCTCCAATCACAGGGCCCTTGTGCTCTTCTTCAAAGCACTGAAGTTCTCCATTATCACAAAGGGCCTTCCTTCCATTACCTCCTTGAATAGAGCCATCAGATTTAGCAACTTCAAATGTTGGCATCCTGCCCTCTACCTTGGTATACCCACGGCATTGTTACTCCGTAGCTTTGTGACGAGTGGAGGTTTCTGAATGCCCACTTTCTGATCCACGGTCTTTTTTCCCCAACAATCTTCCAGATGCAACTCTCTTATCTCAAAAGAACTGATCTCGTGCTTTGGGTGAAATTGGCTTTCGATGTCCCCAGTCCCCGTCTACTGGTGTAGACATCCAGAGAGCAGTCATGGCCAATGTATCCATTCCTGCCCCCAATTCAGAAGCCCACTGTGCCAATGTGCCAATGTTTAGAGAGCAGTGATCAAAATGATTGGTGTATATCACTGAAACGGCTCTGGGTGCACTGGCTGGCCTCCATTCTGGTCTTTGCAATGCCGACGATGGAGGTGTAGAGAACCATCCTGCAAATGTCGAGAAGGTAGCAGTTTGTTCAGACATAAGTATAGCTTTCATCAGTGAAGGAGGCAATTTTGAGCAGCAACTCACCCAGATTGCATAGCTGTGCCTTCAGAGGCTAACATTAAAACAAATTGCAGTGCCGGGGAAGTGGAACTTGAATGCGTTATGACCACGTTACATATGAAATGTGTGGGCTTGATATTAAAAATAGAAGCCAGAATTGAACAGAATGACCACCTCTCAGTTCTCACCTCAGTGAAAGCAAATCAAAGTAAACATTCAGACAACACAAGGTTATAGTCCAAATAAACCTGTTGGACTGTGTGATTTTTAACTTTGTCAACCCCAGGCCCACACCGGCTCCTCCAAATTGAAACAAAGTACGCATTGTATTAAAAAGCAAACCACAGAAACGTATCTGTGGTTTTCAGTTGACAATGGTATGCACTAGTGGAATTCATGGACTAATGCCCTTGAAAACTACCCCAGGGCTGTTGGATAGTTCTGTTTTGCTTTGGTTGGCACATAGCAGTCAGACAGGACATAGCGTCATCATTACTCCTGTTTACCGCGACATTGTGCTCTCTGTTTGCATCATTCTCCATGAGACTATCCACCATGTCTTCCGCGAGTTGGAAAGCTTGTGACAGCTGTCCTTTTGAGAAAACCCGAAAAGACAGGGTGACCCTTGAGCTGCATTAGGTCTTCGTTGGACAGTTCCGTCACATCACCCTCATCAGAGGCAGTCTATCCCACCAAGGTCACAATCTCACACCCAGCCTCGGGGGACAATGGTGTGAGATTCCTTTTGGCCATTCCCACTCTCAAACTGCTATCTCAGCCATGCTCACCTTCATGAGCGTGACTTTATCCTGTGTATTGACATTATCGTTGATATTCTTTGTGTATGTTGTACCTACACCTTGATGAGGTGGGGAATGGTACAGCTGAGGCCGTCAGCCTTTAGTCCTCCCTGACCCATGACCTGGAGAGAGAGAGAGAGAGAGAGAGGAAGCGGGCAGGGGAGGAGGCAGTATTGAGGGAGCTCACTGAGCCACAGCATTCTTGGCCAGGGCTTCCCAGGCTCTCGTTATTCATGGTCAACCTCTTGTGATAGCCACTGCTATCAGAGAAGATGAGTGTAGAAAGACCACACTGGCGTCATCAAGGGGACAGCAGAGCAAGGGACTCCTGGTCGTGGGGCGATTGTGGGTTCGACACTGGCATTGGCAGTGGTGATATCCACTCTGTGGCAAGGAGATGGTGCCTCCTACACTGGTGTGTCCAGAGCAGGCGGCAGTGAGCTGGTGGAGAAGGTGTGGCAGCAAAGGTGAGTTAGCTCATGATACTCATGGCATGGGCTGCCAGAGGAAGTGGTAGAGACAAAGACCTGCAGATGCCAGAATCCAAGGTAGAAAAGCAGGAGGCTGGAAGAGTACAGCACGCTAGGCAGCATCAGGAAGTGGAGAAGTCAACGTTTCAGGTATAACCTTTCTAGAAGACAATGACTTCTCCACCTCTCCACCTCCTGATGCTGCCTGGCTTGCTGTGTTCTTCCAGCCTCCTGGTTGTCCACAGAGGCACTGGAGGAGGCTTGTACAATTACAGTATTTAACAGGCACCTGGATGGGTATATGAATAGGAAGGGTTTAGAGGGATGTGGGCCAAGTGCTGGCTAATGGGACTAGATTAGGTTACGATATCTGGTCGGCATGGACGAGTTGGACCAAAGGGTCTGTTTCTGTGCTGTACAGTACTATGACTCTTAAGTTGCAGAGAGAAGGAAGTGGTCAGTTCATCCCCAGCTTGAGAATGAACTGTGGGAGGAAACCGGAGCACCCAGAGGAAACCACACAGAACGGGGAGAATATGCAAACTCCACCCAGACAATTTGCCCGAGGCTGAAACTGAACTCAGATCCTTGGCACTGAGAATAGCGATTGACCCACAGTGCCACCCAAATCAAATTCAAATTCCACCTTCTGCCAGAGCAGGATTTGAACTCTGGTACCCTGGGCATTATCTGCGTCTCTGGATTAACAGCCCAGAGGTTATACCACTAGGCCATCACCTTCCTAAACTTCACATATTGGTAACAAAAGAAGAACTTGCTGGAAAATCTCAGCAGGTTTGACAGCGTGTATGTGGTGAGAAATCAGAGTTAACATTTCAGGTCCATCAGAGCACAGTTCTGAAGAAGGGTCAGTAGACCAGAATGTTTGCTCTGATTCCTCTCCACAGATGCTTGCCAGACCTGCTGAGATTTTCCAGCAATTTTAGTTACTGTTTCTGACTTCCAGCAGTTCTTTTCATTTCTCACATACTGATAACATATTCTCTCATATTCACACATATTGATTACCTTGTAGCTGTTGTATGTATAAGTTACAGAAGTATTTTCGTTCCCCTCCCCTACCCCCTGCAAAAAATTATTTTCAAATATATGCCTAAGTAAACTGCAGTCAATATGTAATGACATAACAGAATTCCAAGCTGTCAAACCTGATAGAGTTTGAGCTGGTTATGTAACTCTCTGGTCAATCATTTGGAACATTCAGGAGAACTGGGTCTTAGCAGGCTGAAGCTGTAATATGTATTGGTGAGTGAAAATTCCTTCAGTATTCAGTTTGAAAGGATCAATGTGCCGTCACATATCACAAAGAATTCTATAGGCACTCTGTTCATTTCCAGTTGTTAGGAATCTAGAACAAGACAGCTTTATCTTCAAATTACACCGCTGCTATCTGGGAGTACACTGGGGAGGCAATTACTGGACATGGGGGTGATGAAAAATCCAGATCTCTACCCTCATGAGGCTGGGAGATTAGGGTTTTCAATGCTAATGATTGACAGGTTTTTATTCAGTGGGAGTGCAGACAGAGGTGGGTGAAGGGAGTTGGAGATACTAACGATTTCTCCCAATGAATCAGCAGGCTGGTAAACGCGTATTGCGCTCTTCCTATTCCTGTTATCCAACATAACACTGTGCAGTCTAGAGTAATAAAAATTGAGAGAATACCAGACTGAGTGCATGCACAAGATAATTTACTCCACAGCCGTCTCTGTTATGAATGGTTGCAGCTGCAGTTGTTTTTCACTCTGTGTTTATGAAGGTGAGATGAGGTGAGAGGTGTCCCCTGTAGGTAATGATATTGGGAGAGTTTTTCTCCTGCTTAAAGGGGATTTGATTGTTCAGTCTGGCCCTGTCATAATATACATCGCTGTGGATTTCTTTGTTGGTGGGGGGAGTGAAAATTCCAGAAACCAGACTGGAAAAGAATAATGTTTATTATTGAACACCAAATTAGAGCAACTATTCATGGGGTCCACATGCCACGCCCAGCCCGCGGCAGACCATTCTACAGGCCTAACCCTGGCTCTGCTTTATGTTTAATTTATTCAATCTGTTCAGAGATGTTATTACACACCCTCTGAAGCAGATAGGACCTGAACCTGGGCCTCCTGGCTCAGAGATAGGGATACTACCACTGTGCTACTACAGCTGTCTGTCTGCTCTATCCCATAGCAGAGAAGTGGGGCATGAACACAGACCTCCTGCCTCAGTGGTAGGGACAGTACCACTGCACCATCCTCTGCCCCTTCCACTAAAATCTGTTCCCCACCCCTCCCCAACCCTGGTCATTGATCACTTCATCCTGGGGCAAAATGTCTTCCTGTCTACCCAGTGTATGTCCATCATCACTTCATACATCACAACCATGCCATAGAGTCATTGAGTCCTACTGCACGGAGACAGGCCCTTTGACCCAAACGGTCCATGCCGACCAAAATGTCCATCCACACTAACCCCATTTCCCTGCACTTGGCCCATATCCTTCTAAACCTTTCCTGTCCATGTAATTGTTCAAATGCCTTTTAAATGTTGTTAATGTACCTGCTTCAACCATTTCTGCTGGCAGTTCATTCCATCTGCGTACCACCCTCTGTGTAAAATGTTGCCCCTCAGGTTCCCTTTTATTCTTTCCCCTCTAACCTTAAACTGATGTCGTCTAGACCTCAATCCCCCAACTCCGGGAACAAGACTGAGTGCATTAACCCTATCCATGCCTCTCATGATCTTATACACTTCTGTAAGGTCCCTCTTCAGCCTCCTACACTCTGAAGATAAAAGTTCTAACCTGTCCAACCTCTCCCTATAACTCACACTCTTGAGTCCTGGCAACATCCTTGTAAATTTCTTCTGCACTCTTTCCAGTTTAATAACATCCTTTCTATAACAAGGTGACCAAAACTGTCATCCTGCTTTCTTACTGCTGTCAACTGGAATCATTATCTTTCTTGGCGAAGAACAATATATTTGTTTGCAGTTCCTACCAAAACAATTATATTTTTAAATCAGTTGTCTGGATGATACAGCTGAATATCAAGCAATTGATCCAGGGTCTTTAAAAACCTCAATCAAATGTGGCAGTTTTAGACATTGGAATTTATTTTAGGCCTATTAGACTTTTCAACTATTAGCCTGTTAGTCTGAGATTCGTTTGTTCTTTACCTGAGGAATAAACCCTTTATTTAAATTTACTCATTTTTAAAAGCTCTTAAGCACATTGTGCAGGGATGTTTCGCAGGTTTCTTAACTGTTTGTGCATTAATTAATGAGGAAGTTGGTATTATTCATTATGGGCTGTGGGTGTGACTGGGTGGCCAGAATACCTTATCCATCCCGGGGGGAAGGCGGAGGCTGAGCTGCCTTCCTGAACTGCTGCAGTCCTTGGGGTTTAAAGGGCACGGCAGAGCTACTGGGGAGAGAGTCCCAGTGACACTGAAGGAGCAGCAATGTAATTCCAAGTCAGGATTGTTCGTGACTTGGAGGGGAACTCACGAGGTGGTGTTGTCATGTATCTGATGCTCTTGCCTGCCTAGATGGTTGTGGTTTTGTGGTTTTGGAAGGGGCTGTCTAAGGAGCCTCAGGGAAATGGTAATTTTGAGGCAGACCTTCCTGAGTCATAATTTACCTTTGTTTGCCTCGCCACTGACTCAAATTGAGAGAAACGTTCAGCTTCAGGATATTGTTCCTGTAATTGCTTTGGCACTTCTCTGCTTCGTTGTGTTAAAGGTAAAGTTAACATTGTCGTAGTTGAGAGTGTACCATTGGGCTGCTCTATCATTAGAGAGAGATGATTGGTAATGGTTTTACCTGAGGGTCACCACACCTCACAGCGCAGCACTGCTTCAGCCCTTATCTGGGTGTGGCCCTCCTCTGATATTCCGACTGTAATCTCAGGATTGGAACTTTGAACCCAGAACTTGGGGGTCGGAGAATAATGAGGCAAAAGTGAGGATTGCAGATGCTGGAGATCAGAGTCTAAATTAGAGTGGTGCTGGAAAAGCTGACTCTGATGCGAGCGTGCTCCCCACTGAGTGTTGCTGCCTTTAAGAGTGGAGAAATCCCAAAACACTGTGAGTGTCAAAGGCCAGTGAAGTTCAGTGTTGCTGGAAAACCAAAGGGTGGAGGTGCAGAAGGAGATGCAGAAGTGAGTTCCCCAAAACACCGGGGAGAGAGTGAACAAAGAACTCCGGATGCTGGAAATCTGAAACAAACCGAGATTCCCGGAAAAACTCAGTAGGAGAGAGAAACAGAGTAAAGCTTCAAATCCTGTGACCCACCTTGAGAAGTTCAGTTAGTGACTCGTAATAAAGCAGATGTGTAATTAACCTTGCATGTTTACACAAAATGGTGGAGCACACTACCCCAAAGTGCCACAATGCCAGTAATTGTTGTCTCTCCTTCTACACACCTAGGGTTGCTTGTCTCTATTTTTGTCTCTACATTGAATCACTAAATTAAACCTGAAAGTTATAATAAAATGTGCATTGAAGCATATGCACACCATGAGAAAAGTGCTGACTTACCTTTCTGGATTTATGTTCAACTCCCTGGAATTCTTTTTTTTTAATTAAAATCAATAAGAGAACTGGTGGCCTGCTGAATACATATTTGTTAAATATGGATTTACGGCTTGGACTTCAGTTCTCATTGATTGTAGCAGCCTAACAGTTGGATAAGTCTTTAAGAAAATATATACTTTGCACTTCAACGAATGTTACTTGCTCAGACCAAGAGTGTAATTGCTACAAGCCGGCCTTTCAAATTCTACTGATTTTTTTTGTTGTTTTTAGATATTTTTATTGAAAATTTTAACATGTTTTAACAAGTTTACAAAAGAACACTAAAAGAAAACCCAAGTATAAACATTGATATACAGTTAAATCTTCAATAAATGATCACCAAAATCTATCAAACAAGAAAACAGAAATACCAAGAAAAAAAAGACAAAACTCAACTAACTACTTGTCTAACTTACAACTAACCAGAGTGTATCATTAAAATTCTTACATTATTCAAGAGAAAACAAATCCAACAGATAACACATAAATTGAGCAGTGATATACATGCTCGGAATGTGTTAACATCAGATCACAACAAAACCCGTATTTATCCAAAACATCCTGACCATAGAGCACATAAAATTCACAAAAATAATAGCTCTTTAGTACATTCAGATCAATATACAAAAAACTATTTCTAAATGGTAAAAAAAAGTATAAAATGTATTTAAATAGAGATCTTCCCCCTTATTCCCAGGGGGCATCACTTCCTTTCCAAAAAACCCATCATAACCTCTCCCAACCAGTGCCCCACCCTTGACCCAGGCACCCCACGATAGGATAAAGAAAATTCAAGTATACTACTGAACTAGAACTAACAGTGAGTACCCTATCCCCCATCCCCCCCACCCACACCAACACCTGGATGTATTTGGTAATGTTAATGCCATATATGAACATATATGACTATAAAATTACAGTCTCAGCAAATAATAATTAAATATATTAATACAAAATAACAGGGGAAAACAACCCCGCTCCCAAAGACAAAGATAAAATAAGATAAGGTAGCCACCTTCCCCCCCATCTACATTAACTAGACCCCTGGCCTATATATATATAAAAAGGGGGGGGAAGGAAATCGCTAAGTAAAGGATGAATAAATAAACCCTTCTTCCCACCCCCCGGAGATAATATTAAAAAGTAAGATAATGAAAGGAAAAAAAAGTGGGGGTAAACCGGGGTGGGGGTAGGGCAAAACAACATCAATTAACTCTTATAATTTGTCTAAGAGAGTCTAAAAGTTCCTTTGCCTTCTCCGGTGATCTGAAGTTATACACGGACCCTTCATGGCTATAGCGTAGTGTAGCTGGGTAGCGCAAGGAATATTGAATCCCCTAAACACTTCTTTGCTTCATCAAACACCTTCCTCTTTCGGACCAAAGCTGGGGAAAAGTCCTGAAATAACATAATCTTGGATCCTTTATGAGTCATGGCTTGTGGATCTTTCCCAAGATTTCTGGAGGCTTCCAAAAGCATCACCTTATAGCTCTGTAGCCGGAACAGGATTGGGTGGGGGCGCTGGTTCGAGCTGGGCCCGCATATTGCAACCCGATAGGCCCGTTCTACCCTTACCTGGCCTGATCCAGCCTCCAGATTTAAAAGCTGTGGAAGCCACTGTTTAAGGTACCTTGTAAGCTGGCCTTCTTCTTCCTGTTCGGGAAGGCCCAACAAACGAATATTTTTTCGACGACCTCAATTCTCGAGGTCATCAATGTGATTCCCTAAGGTCTGGACTTGCTGCTCGAGAGTCCGGACCCGATCCACAGCCGATTCTGCAATGGCCTTGGAGGTCGCGGCCTTTAGCTCCGCCCCGCCGACTCGGCATTTAATTTCTTCGATGTCTCGGCCGTGCTTTTGTAGCGCGACCGAGAGTGAATTCCACCAACTCCGGGACTCTTCTATGAAAGCATCGATCTTCGCGTCGAGTTTGGAGATGATTTCCACAAGGCTTGCCACCGTAGGTAAGTCCCCAGGGGCGGCTGCGGACGCCTGTGCTGCAGCTGGGGAGGGTGGTGGAGGGGCTCCTACCTCTGAGAACTGTGGGCTCCTTTCCCCCTAGTCATTTTTACAGGAGACTGAACGGTATAAATTTAGTACTAAACCACTAATTACATTAAATAAAAACTATTTTTAATTGATTTGGTGAGTGTGGTGGATGAGGGTGGCCCACTTTGCCTAGGTCTTGGGAGGAGCACTATAGAATCAGACTTGCTGAGTCGCCGCCATCTTGTATCCCCAGATTCTACTGATTAATGTTATGGCTTGATTCTGATGTTAATTTTTGTCATCGTGTGATGCATTGTAATGCAGGTTGTCAATGTCATGTATTCCTGGTGGGCTCATCATTTCCTGATGAAGGGCTTTTGCCCGAAACTTCGATTTTCCTGCTCCTCAGATGCTACCTGACCTGCTGTGCTTTTCCAGCACCACTCTAATTTAGACTCTGATTTCCAGCATCTGTAATCCTCACTTTTGCCTCATTATTCTCCGTCCCCCAACTCAAGGGTGATGTCTATTCAGGCTCCCAGGGTGTCTGCCCTGGGTCCTCATGTGACTGAACGGGCCAATTGTTGACTTGCTAATCTTTGGGAATGTGGGGGCAGGAGGTGAGAGCAGAATCGGCTTTCTGTTCTTTCTATCTCTGCCTCATCCATCAGGTGCTCAGTTTCAAGATGTGGTGTAATCCGGAAGGCAGCTCATTGGCATTGTGACCAATTGATTGCAAGCCTCTCCCTGTTTCAAGGAGAGATTCCCAGCCTTTGCAGCATTTTCGGTGTTCTGCCCAGAATGCTGGCTGTTTTAAGAGTTGACAAACTAGGATCTGATGAGGGGAGACACTTTTCAGCCCTTGTCCATCGTAGTTGATTTTGCAAGGGTTTTCCCAGAATACTTGTAGAGCTAGCTCCTTAGTTATTAAAATTGTGGAGTCACTGCCCATTGCATAGGACATCAGAGCAGAAGACTATAAGTTATGGGAGAAGAATTAAACTATTTGGCCAATGGAGTCTGTTCCTCCATTCCATCATGGCTGATATGTTCCTCAACCCCATTTTCTTGCCTTCTCCATGTAACCCTTGATCCCCTCACTAATCAAGAACCTATCTATCTCTGTCTTAAAGATAATCAATAACTTGGCCTCCATAGCCCTCTGCAGCAATATGTTCCTCAGATTCACCACCCTCTGGCTAAAGACATTCGTCCTCAACTCCATTCTAAAGAGTCGTCCCTTCACCCTGAGACTGTGTCCTCAGGTCCTTGTGTCTCCTTAGACTGGAAACATCTCTATGTTCACTCTATCCAGACTTCTCAGCATCTTGTAACTTTCAATCAGGTTCTCCCTCATCCTTCCAAACATCCTTATTAACACAGCTCCCTCGTCTGTCCGCTCAAGTTGGTGTTGAGGATCCCCAAGCATTATTCCAAGAAAGACCCTGGCATTGTCCTTGCAAGCATCCCTCCAGAAAACAGTGGACATACAGGTGGAGGCCCCTCGATTCTGCCCCACCATTCCATGACATCATGACTGATCCATGTTCTAATTACTTATAGCTGTCTGTCCTATTCCACGTGAAAACATCTTATCACTCTAAACGTGCAGTTACTGCTGAGCATTTTGTTCTTGGCTTAATATTCATCAAGTGACAAAATGTTGTCAATCTCAAATTTAAGATTAACCATTTATCCAGCAGCAACTGGATAGAAAGTTCTAAATTGTTGTCACCTTTTGCATGAAGGAGTGTTTCCTAATTTCACTCCTGAAAGGTTTAACTGTAATCTTTGCAGTATGCCCTTTAGTCCTTGGCTCTCAGACTAACAGCAACAGTTTCTCTCCGTCTGCTCTGAGTAGTCAATAATATTAAAGGGAACAGAAATTCAATTCTCTGCTATTTGTGGGATATTGCTTTCTGTCAGTTGGCTGCCACATTTACCTCCACCACAACAGTTGTTACACTTAATGTAAAGACTTTGATATGTTTTACAGAATGGTGTATAAATGCTTTTTTTTTTGTAATGCTGTCTATTTTTTGCCTTTCTGGTTAGGGTACTGAACTAAATGAGGACCGGACGCCATCAAATGCCACAGTTTCCACAACATTTAATATATTGGTCATTGATGTGAATGACAATCCGCCAGAATTTAACCGGTCTGAATACTTTGTCAGCATCACCGAATTGGCACAAGTGGGCTTTGCACTCCCTCTCTTCATCCAAGTACAGGATAAAGATGATGTAAGTATTAAAATAGAGCTTTGCAAACACAACCTGATTAAAAGCTGACAGCTACTCCCAGTCATGGAGCTGTTTTATGGTCCTCAGTCAACTTCTGGCCTTGTGTCCAGTAAACCCATGGCAGTTCTGCATCCATCATAACGGAGAAATCAATATAAATGGACAAGCTGTATCACTAATTGGGAGAATGGATGGACAGTTTACATAGATGTGTTGTGGATGTTATACATCAGGCTGTTTTGTGTACTGTCTGTTGGCTGACTTCTTGTTGCTGGGTACAGCTTTATTTTCATATCTGAGGCTGAGAGAAAACACAGCAAGCCAGGCAGCATCAGAAAGTGGAGAGGTCAATGTTTCAGGTATAACCTTTCTTCAGGACTAGATGTGGGGTTAGGGAGACCTCTCGCTACCCCTACCCCCCAGTCCTAAAGAAGAGTTATACCTGAAACGTTGACTTACTCCCTCCTGATGCTGCCTGGCTTGCTGTGTTCTTCCAGCCTCCTACCTGTCTACTTTGGATTCTAACATCTGCAGTATTTTTGTGTCAAATCTTTCTTTCAAATCCAACCTGCTGTGCTCTTTCCCAACTCTGTAACTGCAATGAGCCCTACACCTTCCCAGGATTTCTCTACTCCTCGAGTTCTGGCTTCTTACACGTCCTTGATTTTATCGTTCCATTGTTAGCAGCCATCCCTTCTGCTCTTTTAAACCTCTCCATCTCTTTCCCTTCCTTTCCTCTTCCTTTAAGATTCTCCTTAGACATACCTCTTTGGCCAAGTGATAGGCCATCTGTGTAATATTAACTTGGGTAGAATGGTGTTAAGTTTATTTTGTCTGATTACCTTCACTGGGTTCCTTGGAACATATTGACTGTATTAAGGACTCTGTCATACTATCCTACTTACCAGGTAGCATTACAACTGTGTGAATGCAGTCAGTCCCTGTTGCTTCCCTTTCCATGCGTAGTCCATTCCATCCATGCATCACTTTCTGCAAAAACACCATTCACCCTTCATTGTACCTTTTCTAAATTTAAGTCGTAAAATTGTCTCCATGCTTCTGCAAATCGTCACAATTGAATGGTGGAACCATTTTTCAGTTTAAAGATTAAAGCTTCACTATTGACCCCAAATTGATCAAGTTGACTTGAAGCTCACAGATCGTAGCCAATTTATTTTTGTGTGTTTCTGCATGTTTCTATATCTTTGAATTTGTAAGAGTCAAAGTGTTTGGAGAGTCTTGTCGAAGTGATGGCTTATGTCTGTTCAAAGCTGTTGATAACCTGTCCTCACACGTGTTTGCTGATCCAGGGAAGGAGTTTGTTGAAGTCTGACATTGAGAAGATGGACCTGAGCAGTGCTGGATATGGTGAAGGTTGAATCGATAAATGTTAACAAACCATTAGAAGGTAGTGCGTGAGGGTGATCAACAATATACTTGGGAGGTGGCTGATGAGAGATTATATAAGATCGAAGCAGTTTGTGAATAAAATTCCAAATTGTGAAAGTGACACATCTGGTGGGGAGAAAGTGAGGATTGCTGGAGATCAGAGTCAAAACGTGTGGTGCTGTAAAAACAACGCAGGTCAGGCAGCATCCTGATGAAGAGCTTATGCTCGAAACATCAACTGACTTGCTCCTCGGATGCTGCCTGAGTGGCTGTGCTTTTCCAGCGCACACATTTTGTCATCTAGTTGAGCAGAATACATAGTAAAGTGGATGAGAACTGTGTGTGCGCGCGCATGCATGTGTGTGTGTGCGCGCGCGTGTGTGTGTGTGTGCACGTGTGTGTGTGTGTGTATGCGCGTGTGTAGAAGGGTAAAGTTGACCAGGTGTAGGAAGCAAGCTGCAGAGCATAGTGGAGGTTGCACATAGATCAGACCCTGTAGCTGGTTGATTTCCTCCCCCGAAGGAAATCGGTGAATCAAATAAATCGGTTTTCACAATAATCAGGTAAATCAGATGTACTAGATTCTCGATCATTTGAAGAAGGAAAAGGTTATGGGGAAAGGGACAGGAAGGTGGACATGAGGAATGTCCAATCAGCCATGATCCTATTGAATGGCAGAACAGACCCAAGGGGCTGAATGGCCTACTGCTGTTCCTGTTTTGTATGGTATCTTCTTGGTCATCATTACAGATGGTAGCTTTTATTTCAGATTTATTAACTAATTGAATTAAAATTCCCCAAATGCTGAGGTGGGATTTCACTCTTGACCGTAGTCCAGTGTGGTACCCAATATACTACAGCACCACAATTTATCCAGCCCCTCTGGGAAATGAGGCTTCTCACTGAAACATAAGGAGAAATGAGCACTCAGTCAGAAAAGTTATAATTTGGTCGAACGCATAAATTAAACTCTATTCCATGTGAAACCAGTTAGAGAAAATGAGTGTACAGCACTTTCAGAGAGAGAGTTCACATAGAGTCATACAGCACAGAAACAGACCCTTCGATCCAACCAGCCCATGCTGAACATGATCTCAAACTAAACTAGTCCCACCTGCCTGCTCCTGACCCATGTCCCTTTAAACCTTTCCTATTCGTGTACTTATCCAAGCATCTTTAAAATGTTGTAACTATACCAGCATTCACCATTTCCTCAGGATGATCGTTCAACACGCGAACCAGCCTCTGGGAATCACTGACCCGGGACCGGCCAAAGTGGAGGAGGAAGGCAGCGAGCCCCTGGAGACTTGCCGTTGGGAAAAAGCAGAAGCCGGGGGAAACAGGGAAAGGAGTGCACTGCCACACCAACGCCCCACCCACCCCCTTCCCGCGACCACCACCTGCCCCCAGTGTAACTGAGCCTGTGGTAGCCCCATCAGTCTGTACAACCACCTGCAGTCTCACCCTGAGAGTGGGAGGGAGTCATCATTGTCTGCGATGATGGGATGTAATTAGGTCAGGCACATCCTATGAAGGTTCAAATCATTCAAATGTTAATTTTGAAACAGAGAGTTGTGCTCACTTCTGCCCCAGAGAGAAGTCTCTGTGTTTGCAGTGACCATTTGGAAATTTGATTTCAACTTTTCCAGGCAGCTGTGAGGCATGCAGTTGTGGATTGCTTCAAGTAAAAATTAATTTGCTGCAGAATGGATGACGTTGCACTGAGAAGTAGATTGAAAGGAGGAAAGAAAACAAAATCAATAGCTTCTCCCATCAAACAGTGATAAGTCACAAGCTTGTTGAATCCAATTGATCATTCCAGTGTTTGAAATATAAGCAATAATTCAACAGCAACAGAAATAGCAAAACTTCTACCAATTCTTTCAGTCACTTTACTTGGAGAAGGTAACAAGAGGGACAGAGAACTTGCCAGGATCGTCATCTGTCATGTACTTAGCTTGGCAAAAAAATATGCAACCGAGACCAGAAGTGGGGGGACATGTTAAATTTTTACACTCTCAAAAATAGCATGTTCGTGTTTAAATTTATTTTCCTGATTTTCCTGTTCAAAGTATATTCCTCCAGTTCTCCCAAATTATTTCATGGATTTCTCTGCCCACTGTGGCATACTTTGTTTTGATCGAAATGGAGAGCAGAGGCGACATACTGCCAGCCTGTCGTTGCAGACAGTCTCCAGTGTCTTTCACTCCGGATTCTTGGAAGCACCTCCCCCCAATGGGATTTCCTGGGTTTATGAACTCATCACGTGGGGAGTTTCACGCATCAACCTGCGCCTTCCTCCAGTTAGCTCAGTTGGCTGGATGTGATGCAGAGTGACGCCAACAGTATGGGATCAATTCCTGCACTGGCTGAGGTTACCATGAAGGCCTCTACTTCTTGACGTCTTCCCTCACCTGAGATGTTGTGACCCTCAGGTTAAACCACCGTCCGTCATATCTCCCTAATGGGAGAGTGGGACTATGGTGACTTTGCATTTATCATATTTCCTCAGGGGTATATGTTCTCTCGATGGATCTTTATGAAATGTTATAGTGGTCCCCAACCCAGTGAGTTGGGAAAAGTATGAGAAATTGAGTAACAAAATTGACATAGGATTTTCACAGTCTCAGGACACCCCCACCCCCGAATTGCTTTATAATTAGTATAATGTTTTTAGCGTGTAGGCGCTGCTGCAGTTGAGTGAAGGTGAGAACAGATTTAGATACAGCAAGGCCTCTGTAAGGTCAAAACAGAAATGGATAGAAAAGTTCAGCAGGTCTCACAGCATCTGTGGAGAGAAATCAGAGTTAACGTTTTGTTTTCCAGTGACACAAATGAAGACCTGCTGAGCTCTTCCAGCAACTTCTGTTTTTGTTTCTGATTTCCAGCCTCCTCAGTTCTCTTGGTTTTCTGTAAGGTGAGGTTTGGGGATTGTATGAGCAGTGGGTTGTGTGGAGGAGCAGGGACTGGATGGAGGTGGGGATGAGTCTGGGGTAATGGAGCTGGTGGGTGCTTGGGTTTGGTGAGTATGGGTGGGGCCAGTAGAGATAACTGTGGCTGACATTCTCTGCATGTGGTGATGGGAGTGGGGTGTGTGTGTGTGTGTGTGTGTGTATGTGAGAGAGAGAGGGTGTGTGTATGTGAGAGAGAGAGGGTGTGTGTGCATGTGTGTGAGAGAGAGTGCGTGTGTGTGTGAGAAACTGTGTGTGTGTGAGAGAGAGAGT
>NC_057747.1:24470033-24502122 GCF_004010195.1 Chiloscyllium plagiosum | reverse complement strand
GTGTGAGAGGATGGGTGTGTGTCTATATATCAGAGGGTGTGCATGTGTATGTAGCAGTGTGTGTTTGTGTATATCAGAGGGTGTGTGTGTGTTTGTGTATCAGAGGGTGTGCATGTGTGTGTCAGTGTGTGTATATCAGAGGGTGTGCATGTGTGAGTATATCAGAGGGTGTGCATGTGTGAGTTAGTGTGTGTGAGTGTGTGTGTGTCAGTGATTTACTGCTTCCATCCTGACAGCCAGCTCACTTGCTCACTGCTGTTGATGAAGTGGAAATTCCTATTGATGCTGGAGTTAGTCTCTGGTATATCAGAGGGTGTGCATGTGTGAGTTAGTGTGTGTGAGTGTGTGTGTGTCAGTGATTTACTGCTTCCATCCTGACAGCCAGCTCACTTGCTCACTGCTGTTGATGAAGTGGAAATTCCTATTGATGCCGGAGTTAGTCTCTGATAGCCTGAGCTACCCAGGGCAAAGGGCCCAGTCACTGCATTGCAAACATAGTCAGAGTGTTTAGCCATTAGCAGCACTCCATGCATGAAATTGTACACCTTTTCATGATGGCATTTTTTTTACTAGATTCTGAAGAATTCTGATTATATGCTGTTAAGCTGTGCTACTATGTTGCATATCTCTGAAATCATTTTGGTTCACTCCTCCTCTGTCACCTCCTCCCACCACCACCACCATATCTCTCTGGCTGTCAGACAGACTTTTGATTTGTGTTCAAGCTAGGTCCATGTTGAGAGCACTGCTTTTTGTTGTTTATGTAAATGATTTAGGTGTGAATATGGGATGGTTAGTAAGTTTACAGATGACAACAGTATAGGTGGAGTAGTGGACAATGCAGAGAATTATCTCAGAGTACAATGGGATCTTGAACAGATGGGCCAATGGACCGAGGAGTGGCAGACACAGTTTTACTTAGATAAATGTGAGCTTTTGCATTTTGCTAAGGCAAACCAGGACAGGACTTATATAGTTAATGGCAGGACCTTGGGGAACGTTGCTGAACAAAGAGACCTTGGAATGCAGGTGGATAGTTCCATGAAAGTGGAGTCGTAGGTAGCTAGGATAGAGAAGAAGGCATTTGACACACATGCCTTCATTGGTCAATTCATTGAGTATAGGAGTTGGGAGATCATGTTGCAGCTGTACAGGAGATTAGTGAGGTCATGTTTGGAATACTGCATTCGTTTCTGGTCACCCTTCTATCGGAAGGATGCTGTTAAACTTGAAAGGGTTCAGAAAAGATTTACAAGCATGTTGCCAGGGTTGGAGGGTTTGAGCTACAGGGAGAGGCTGAATAGGCTGGGGCTTTTTCCACTGGAGCATCAGAGGCTGAAGGGTGACCTTATAGAGGTTTACAAAATCATGAGGGGCATGGATAAGGTAAATAGACAAGCTCTTTTTCCCCAGGGTGGGGGAGTCTAAAACTAGAGGGCATAGATTTAAGGTGAAAGGGGAAAGATTTAATTGACCAATGAAGGCATGTGTGTCAAATGCCTTCTTCTCTATCCTAGCTAAAGCTCACATTTATCTAAGTAAAACTGTGTCTGCCACTCCTCGGTCCATTGGCCCATCTGTTCAAGATCCCATTGTACTCTGAGATAATCCTCTGCATTGTCCACTACCCCACCTATACTGGTGTAGAGGTAACTTTTTCACACAGAGGGTGGTGCGTGTATGGAATGAGGAAGTGGTGGAAGCTGGTACAATTACAACATTTAAAAGCCATCTGGATGGGTATATGAATAGGAAGGGATTGAAAGGATATATGGGCCAAGTGCTGGCAAATGGGACTATAGGTCAGATTGGGATATCTGGTCGGCATGGATGAGTTGGACCGAAGGGTCTGTTTCCATGCTGTATGGCTCTCTGACTCGATGCTAACTTTCTGCAATTTCAAGTTGTTCGAAGAGAAATATATAATTTTCATTTCTCTTCCCTTTCCGTTTCCAGGCACCCAACAGCATGTTTGACATCCAACTCATGGGGAACAACTCTGAACATTTTACCATTTCCCCAACGTCAGGCCAGGGGAAGGTCGACATCCGAGTACGAGTGGCACTGCCTTTGGATTTTGAACGCATTTCTCACTATGAGTTCTCTGTAAGTTGCTTGATAAGACCCTACTCGAGGTGTGATATTTTGTTCTCTCTTATTGCAACATAAGGGAAAGGTTGGTGTAACCCTTACAGCCTTGCTCTGCAGTTCGATGAACTCCATTAAAACCCCATGAAGCTCCAAGAATGCTGGAGAATCTCAACAGGTCCAGCTGTATCCGTTCAGGAAGAAACATGTCCAATTCTCAAATGTCACTGGACCCAAAACATTATTTTTTAATTCACTTGTGGAATGGGGCTTGTCCAGCATTTATTGCCCATCCCTAATTGCCCAGAGGGCAGTTGAGAATTCACTGCATTGCTGTGGGTCTGGAGTCACATGTAGGCCAGGCCAGGTAAGGATGGCATTTTCCTTCTCTAAAGGGCGTCAGTGAATTAGATGGATTTTTTCAACAGTCGATCATGAGTTCATGGTCATTATTAGACCCTTAATTCCAGATTCTTTACTAAATTCAAATTGTCCCATTTGCTGTGGTGGGATTTGAGCCCAAGATCCTTGGACATTAGCCAAGTTTCTGTATTAATAACCAGCAATAATACCACTAAGCCATTGCCTCCCCTCAAAAATCAATGTTCCCTGACAGGAGTCGAACATTAGCCCTACTTTCTCTCGCCCTACTTTCTCTCTTCACAGATGCTGCCAGACCTGCTGAGTTTCTCCAGCAATTTTTGTTTTTGTTAATGTGGTATGACTTTTTTGCAGAACAGGAATTGAAGGATTTTGTTTCAGATCTCCAGCATCTGCAGTATTTTGCTTTTAATCATAAACTTCTCCTGGGAGGAGATTGCTTTATTAGTTGGTGGAGTTGTCCACTCTCCAGGAATTGAGCATTTATCTCCAGAGCATCTCATTTGTTTTTCATCCGGGGAGAAAAGAAATCCACTGGGTGCTAAAGAAAACTGGAGCTTCTTTGCTTCTTCATTTTCTTTAAATGCGTTTTATTTATTGGTCAGTAAAATCATTGGAGAGGGGGTGGGGATTGGAAGGCGGTTTGGTGAATGTTCTCAAGGTTAATGCAATATAGAACGCTGCTGGAAATCTGAAACTAAACAAAGCACCTCCAACCTATTTGTGATTCACAGAGGCTTACAGTACAGAAGAGAGCTTTTTGGCCTATCACATCTATACCATGAAAAATAGACCATTACCTACACCAGTCCCACTTTCCCACACTTGGCCCAAAGCCTTGAATGTTGTGACACTTCAAGTGCTCATCCAAGTATTTTTTTAAAGGTTGTAAGATTTATTTTCTCAAATACCCTCTTAGGCAATGCATTCCAGACCCCCAGCAGCTTCTGGATGAAAAAGGTTTACTTCAAATCCCTTCAAAACCTCCTGCTTTTCACTTGAAAATGATGCCCCCTTGTTATTTTGAACTTTCAAATAAGGGGAGCAGTGACCTTCTAGTCACCATGTCCATGATAATCTTATACACCTCAATCATTGAATCCCTACAATGTGAAAAGAGGCCATTCAGCCCATCATGTCTGCACCGACCTTCTGAACAGAATCCCAACCAGACGCAGCCTCATCCCCTCTACCCTATCCCCATAACCCTACATTTCCCATGCCTTGACCCCATAGCCTGTACGTCTCTGGACACGAGGGACAATTCCCCATGGCCAATCCACTCTAAGCTGCACATCTTTGGATTGTGGGAAGAAACCAAAGCACCTTAGAACTAGAGGGCATAGGTTTAGGGTGAGAGGGGAAAGATATAAAAGACACCTAAGGGGCAACTTTTTCACACAGAGGGTGGTACGGGTATGGAATGAGCTGCCAGAGGAAGTGGTGGAGGCTGGTACAATTGCAACATTTAAGAGGCATTTGGATGGGTATATGAATAGGAAGGGTTTGGAGGGATATGGGCCGGATGCTGGCATGTGGGAGTAGATTGGGTTGGGATATCTGGTTGGCATGGACAGTTTAGACCGAAGGGTCTGATTCCATGCTGTACATCTCTATGACTCTATAACCTGGAGGAAGGCTACACGTGCAACCTCTATATGGATGGTCACCCGAGGGTGGAATTGACCCCGAGGACTGGTTGGACCAAAGGGTCTATTTCCATTCTGTGTGACTCTATGATTCAATACGAATACTTTGGTGGGGACAGTTAGTTGTTCATATACCCAGTTAGTTGTTCAAATAAATTCTGTAATTGTACCAGCCTCCACCACTTTCTCTGGCAGCTCGTCCCATACACGTACCACCCTCTGTGTGAAAAAGTTGCCCGTTAGGTCTCTTTAAAATTTTTCCCCTCTCACCCTAAACCTATGCCCTCTAGTTCTGGAGTGCTTTGGCTTCCTCCCACGGAATTTACATCTCCACTTAGGACAATTGAGTAGGGTCAGGTGAACATGGCTGGACTGAGGAGGGTGAATGGGGGTTGCTGTAGAATGGAGGTGAGAGGAAGCCAGCTGTCCCAGTGGGAATTTGCAGGTATACTTGGATTAAACATCCACACACCAGAAATGAGTAGAGTGGCAGGACAGTGTGTACACAAGTGAAGAGAAAATGGAGTCGGCATGTACACTGGAATTTGAGTCTCGTTCATGGCATTTTTAATGGACATCGTTTTGCATGTCTGTCCTCTTGTGAAGCTATTCGCTCCGAATTGAAGTGTATTTCTGCAGGCATTCAAGCAGTGCTCTGGCTTCCTGCCCAGCAGACAGACCGTTTACTGAGGTGACCTCTAGTCAAAAGGTCACCCCACTGAGAGCACAAACAATGAGAATTAGCGCTCTCCATGTATCACCTGCCTTTTACTCAGGCTCGAACCTTGGATCATCAGCGACATCAAGCCAAGATCAACACTTGCCAGGCAGTGATTGAATGCACAATCAATCCCCCGTGATACCACTCCATTGGCCTCTGAATCCGTGGTAGCTGGAGGTGTTTATCTGAGGAATTTTGCTGCCTCCAGAAAGCAGCAGCTTAACTGAGCACAGCAAAATGAGATTCCTCAATCCTCACAACCCAAATGGGAACCAAGAAGGTGAGGAAATTCAGACTGTGCAGAGCGTGTTTCTGTAAAAAAAAAGAAAGCTTACCCGTTTACCAAAACAATTACATCAGGCAAACATAACTGAAAGGTGTAAAATAACAGGGAAAACAAACCGGGAGAAATTTAACAATCAGAGTTGAATCTTAATTTGGGCCCCTGGAGATAATACAATGCCTGTTTCTGACGCCAATCGCAGTGATTTTGTTTGTACTGTGAATTGCTGTGAGCTATCATGTCACCTTGGTACAAAGTAATTGTACAGGATGTCCCTTTTCCACCAGCACAGCTACTAAACAAAGTGCCAGCGGTATGAAGTGTGTGCACAATGCAAAATCTCATTAGAAAGCAATTTACGTTCTGCTGGAGTGTGTACCAGCTCTGATCTACTGCTCTGGCTTGTCAGCTTCTTGTGGCACCACAGCACTGAATGGAAAGTGAGGACATAGCTTGGAATCTGGGGCAGAGAGTTTTCAACACCAACCCCATACTTAGATGTCATTCAATCAGGACACTTGATGCATTATTTGTGACTGTAATGTTTTGTGACACGGAATCACCTGATGGTGAATTTGAGGCAGCTGGAATGTTAAAAATTGCACTGTTCCCTTCCAATGTCAACAGTAAAAACAAGTTTATGATTCCTTTGCAATAATCAAAGGGGAGGAGGGTGTTTTCCAGGTGCCCTGTGTCACCTCATATCCAACACCACCAGAAACATTTCACTTGACCATTTATTCCATTGCTTTTGGATCTTGCTGTGTCTACTGCATTTGCTTCAGGAATACTTGCTGCTGTGCACACATTTACTCTTGCATTGATACTTCCTTCATCGGTGGCTTGTTTTGCTTTGAGTTTCTCAATTGTTCCTTCATTCTTTAACAGCTTAGTGTCTTTATGGCACATCGCTGTTTAAGACATAGAACAGCTTAATTATTCTTATTTATAAATCAGACAAATCTAAGGCAGATTCTTATTGCTAATAGAGCAGAGATCCTTCATTAACCGATATTATGAGCCCATATGTGCACAGTATGCTTGTTTGCATGTGTTTATAATTACCTCGTCAACTAGTGTAATGATGTGGATAGAGGTAGATTTTTCCTATGGAGCTGTGAGAAGGAGTTAACTCGGAGTCTTGATAACTGAACAATCCTTTGATCGGACTGTAATTGTGGTGCAGTTATTGGAGCTGTGCACTGTGCATTCTGGGGACTGAATAGCAAGGAGACTGTTCACAGGGAACCTTCAGCACAGAAACAGGCTATGCAGCCCGTCTGTTCAACACTGGTGCTTGTCATCCACACCATCCTCCAGCTGCCCTTCTCCATCTGCATTTCTCTTCTGGAAGAGAGGAGGATTGAACTTTAAACATTAACTGTGCATTCTCTCTCCACAGATGCTGCCAGACCTGCTGAGTTTCTCCAGCAGTATTTTATTCCATTAAGAATGTGCGGGGTTATGGAGAGAAGGCAGGGGAAATGGCAATAGATGAATTCTCAGTTATCAAAGCTAGTACAGATACAATGAGCTGTATGGACCCCTCCTCCTACACTGTAACAATGGAGGTTTTGCTTCTCCTTGATGTATTTATTTATCTTACCCAAAAAATATATTAAATAATCTCAAGTGACTCCCTGGTAGTGAGTTTGAAATTCTCACCGCCCCGAGTAAAGATGTTTCTCCGAATTCTCTGCTGGATTTTTAAAAATTCATTTGTAGGACTTGGGTGTCACTGGCTGGCCAGTATTGATAGCCCATCCCTATTTGCCCTTGAGAAGGTGGGGGTAAAGCTGCCTTATTGAAAGGCTGCAGTCCACCTGCTGTGGGTTGACCCACAATGCTGATAGGGAGGGAATGCCAGGATTTTGACCCAACGACTGCGAAGGAACGGTGGTATATTTCCAAGTCAGGGTGGTGAGTGGCTTGGAGGGGAACTTGCAGGGAGTGGTGTTCCCAAGTATCTGCTGCCCTTGTCCTTCTAGATGGAAGTGGGTGAAGGTTTGGAAGGTGCTGTCTCAGGATCTTTGGTGAATTTCTGCAATACATCTTGTAGATAGTACACACGGCTGACTACCTGATATTGATGGCCCCTTTGATTCTGGTCACACTCATAAGTGGTTATTTTTTTTTGTTACATCTTCTGTATTGAATGCTTTGTAGTTTAAAACTTTTTTTCAGATAATCACTCAGTCTTCCTCATTGCCAGTGAAAAAAAACCTGAGTTCAAGTCTGTTAAGTCTTTAATGACACTACAACTCCTTGGTTCAGGTGTCACCAATGCAAACCATTATTCCTCATCAATTGTGCTTTCCTATTTGCTATATACAGACCAGAGCTATATACAGTACTTGTAAGGTTCTCACTACTCAAAGCTTTATTATTAATTATTAGTCTTACTATTGTCACATGTATTGAGATACAGTGAAAAGTTTTGTTTTGCATGCTATACAGACAAATCATACCATCAAAATACATCAGGAAAATAAAGCGTAGAAAGCAATGTTACAGCGGCAGAGAATGTGCAGAGAAAGAGAGCGTTCAGCATTATATAAGTTCAACTTAAAACCTGCTTGCTTTTTAATTCTGTTCCTCTAGAAATCCAGCCCTATGTTTTGTACCTCTGACAGATTTACTCAGCTGTTTATCAATAGTTTGTGAATCTGTCCCCACCGTTCAATTTGAACCTCTGTTCCAGTTAGACTCTGAGAAAGGCGTAGTTCGTTATTCATTCTATAAAAAAGGACTGTTTTTATTTGGAATTTAAGTACAGAGAATTTGTACAAAGTTAGGAATTATTCGAGACCCAACTTTGAGTCCAGTAGTTTCATACCTGACTCCCTGCATCTATTTTATTTCCATTTCTTAGCAGCAGTATGTACCATCCACAAGGTGCTCTAGAGAAGTTCGGCAAGGTTCCTCAGACAGCCCTTTCCAAACCCATGGCCTCTACCATCTAGAAGGACATGGGCAGCAGATACATGGGAACCTCACCCCCTGCAAGTTCCCCTCCAAGCCACTCACCATCCTGACTTGGAAATATACCACCATTCCTTCAGTGTCACTGGGTCAAAATCCTGGAACTCCATGCCTTACCCGTAGACCTCAGGGTCTGCAGTGGTTTAAGAAGGCAGCTCACCACCACCTTCTCAAGTGTAACATGGGATTTGTCAAGAAAATGTAGGCCCAACCAGCATCACCCACATCCTATGAATGAACAAGTAGAAAGTTTTAGCCTTGTTGTTCTGTTGTTTCTTTGAGACGATTGAACGCTGCTCTGGACACTTTTGATTTCTTTTCAACACCCATTCCAAACTCTTTCATTATTTCACATCTCCTTGTCTCTTCCTAGCACAGGCCTTCCCTTTCAGTTACATTATCCTGTTCCCCATAACCTGTTTAAAACCACTATTTCTTTTTATCTTTCCTTTGTTCTGATGAAAGGTCTTCGACCTGAAACATCTGTTTCTCTCTCCACTGATGCTGCCTGACCTGCTGAGTTGCTCCAGCACTTTCCATTTTTATTTCCGTCACTAGTGTGTTTTCAGAGTGCCTACATTTTGGGCTATTTTCCGAAGTTTTATGGCCTTGAGCTAAATTAGCTTTATGTGCATTTTAATAATTTGTACAGAGATTGTTAATGTTTCTTTTTCATACACTCAAGCATAAACATTCATGCCTTTGGGTCTTAATTAAGAAAAAAAATAATGTATGCCATCAAATCTAGTTACCAAGTTAATGGAAACTTGCAGAACATTCAAATCACTTCGACTCATAGATCAAGGAAAGTAATTGGAAGTTAAAATGCATCCAATTATATATTCTGTAAACAAATGTTTCCTTCCAGTTCCCAATGTTCTGGGTGTGGTAATGCTGACAGTACATGTGGAACTCCCAAATGTACATTTGAATAATTACTCCACTTGTGTCCTTCTGAAGATTAAAGTGAAGACCACATTTTCTGCCCTGGTTCCTTTGAGCAATTTATGGGGCTGCGGTTCAGCACTGTTTCTTGTTGCTTTTTAGGGAAGCAACAGGCTAGTGGTATTATTGCTGGACTGTTAATCCAGAGATGGAAATGTGTTGCTGGAAAAGCGCAGCAGGTCAGGCAGCATCTAGGGAACAGGAGAATCGACGTTTCGGGCATTAGCCCTTCTTCAGGAATGTTAATCCAGAGACCCAGGTAATGTCTGGAGGACCATGGTTCAAATCCCACCACAGCACATGGTGGAATTTGAATTCAATAAAAATCTGCTATAAAGTTGTCTAATGATGACAACAAAAACCATTGTCAGGAAAGGGAGCAGCTCAGTGATTAGCTCTGGTGCCTCACAGCACCCGGGACCCGGGTTTAATTCTAGCCTCAGGCGTCTGTCTGTGTGGAGTTTGCACATTCTCCCCGTGTCCTCCGGGTGCTACGGTTTCTTCCCACAGTCCAAAGATGTGCAGGTTAGGGTGGATTGGCCATCCTGAATTGACCATAGTGCCCAGGGATGTGTAAACTAGGTGGGTTAGCCATGGGAAATGCAGGGTTACAGGGATAGGATAGGGAGAGTGGGTTTGGGTGAGATAATCTTCAGAGGGTCAGTGTGGATTTGATGTGCCGTTTCTACACTGTAGGGATTCTGGGAAAAATTCATCTGGAGGAAGTGGCCATCTTTACTTGGTCTGGCTTATATATGACTCCAGATTTATGGCAATGTGGTTGATTCTTATTCGGGAAATAACCCCTCACTGATGCCCTCATCCTGTGAATGAATATAAAACAAATCTTACTGTATCAGATGGAGCAGGTTAACCATTATCTAGGCTTCACCTGGAACTTAACTTGACCTGAAATTTCGATAAAAGCTCGGTTTTCTTCATTGCATGTTGCACGTATGCATCATTCAGTGTATTACACAAACCGCAGTGACCCAGGTACAACATCTGAGGTGTGGTAATCCCTGGGTTCAAGTGAAATCAAAGTCAGAAGAAGATTCAACTCCTTGAGTCCATTCTGCCATTCAACAAGAGTTGAGATTTTGGATAGGGTGGAATGCTGCTTTTTTTAATATAAAAGATAAAAGGAGCCTCCATTGTCTTTGTGAGTGCTCGAATTATATACTGTACTTTTAATGAGAAGAAACCAGTTGAATAAACTTTGAATTTTTTTTTGTTGTAAAATGTGGTTCCAGCTGCTGTGAGAATGTTATTGTGTCCTACGGGGGAGCTACTGAATTTTATATCAGGCTTTTAATTAGAACCAGTTTTAAATATTTTGATGAAATATCCCACCTCTCTCTAGCAGGAGACTCATTCGACACCAGATTTACCATCACATTGGACAGAGAATCAAGGGTTACAGGGAAAGGTTGGGAAAGTGGGCATGAGGAATGTTGGGCCAGCCATGATCCTACTGAATGGTGAAGCAGGCTTGAGGGGCCGAATGGCCTACTCCTGTTCCTATTTCTTATGGTCATAAAGCAGTAGATGCAACCTGATGGTATATTCTTTGTCTCCCTGTCCAACCCCAGCCATTTCTCTCCTGCCCATTGAGTTGGAGGGTTGGGTTTCATGTACACCCCATGTTGTTCCTTACTGTCTCCAAACTCTTCAATAATACCATAGTTAGTAATTGATAAACCATAATCAATATGGGAAATGTGCAGAAAAGGGAGATGGCAGGATATCTTTACAGAAAGAATGGGGAGAGTCGGTTAGGCACAAAGATATAGTGTAGCATAAACAGATAGAAAGGACTAATAGAGAAAAGAAACGAATAAGATGGTGACAGGATGAGAGAGAATTTTATTTTGTTCTTACCTGTGAAGTACACTATGGTAAATTAGCCCATGTATGTTGAATTACTGCAAACTTCTTGAAGGTGGAACAATCTCTGGTTTTGAATACCGAATGTTATTTATTTTGAAGCTTGTACATTGTATGATGTAACTATGTTCTCTCCAAGCCCACCCAAACTCTTTTTTTTTAACTCTCATTTTGGAAACAGCTTTTTGCAAATGAGACGGCCTCTGATCACGTTGGTTTTGCTCGGGTCAAGATTAACCTAATCAATGAAAACGACAACAGGCCGGTATTCAGCCGATCGTTATACAACGTGAGCTTGTTTGAGGATGCGTCTGTTGGACTCTCCGTCGTTGGTATTGTTGTAAGTACCTTTTGATAATTGTGCATTTCTTCCTGACCTAATGGTCTAAACCTTTCCCGTCGGCAGCTGAGAGTTAATGTTATATCAGTCAACAAAATGTGACATTAGTGTTGCTTGTGTGTCAAATTCCTCCAAGTGATCAATGATCATTCTTCTGACACATGTCAGAAAGATTAAGGAATGTTTTATGCAGCATCCCATGAATATAAATTTACGGGTAATATATCTTGGTTTGATCCATGCAATCATGTTTGTTAGTCTGAAAATGAATAAGGAATGGGTACTTTTGATAATCATTTACTAAGTAAATGTGAAGTTAACCATTTTAGTCAGAGGAATGCAAAGACAACTTATTATCAAAATGAAGAAAATCTTCAGAGTGTTATGGTGCAGAGACATCGTGGTGTTCTTGTGCATGAATGGCAGAAACCAATACACAGGGACAGTGGGTAATAAGGAAGGCAAGTGGAACTGTGGCATTTATTGTTAATAGGATAGAGTGTAAAGATAGGGAAGTGTTGCTTTTATTGTACAAGGCGTTAGCAAAACTGCACCTGGAGTATTGCATAGAGTTTTGATCCCCCTTGCTTCAGGAGGGATGAAGTTGCATTGGAGGTTGTTCGGTGGAGGTTCACTGATTGATCCAGAGATAAGGGGTTTATTATGGGAAGAGCAATTGAGCAGTTTCGATGGATACTCCCTGGGGTTTAGAAGAATGGGAGGCGATCTAATTAAGGTCAATAAGATATGAAAAGGGATTGACAAAGTAGACGTAGAGAGGATGTTTTCTCATGAGGAAATCTAGAATGAGAGGTTGTAGTTTTAGCATTTAATTTTAGTTTTAGATTTAATGTAGTTTTAGATTTAAAACAGATAGGGAGAAATTACTTCTCTCAAGTCTTGAATCTATGCAATTCACTACCCCAGAGTGCAATGGATGCTGAGTAAATTTAAGGAGGAGATAGACCGATCTTTAATGAGTAACGGGTTAAAGTGTTATAGAACGCGGGCAGGAAAGTGGAGTTGAGGCTGAGATGAGGTCAGCCATGATTGTATTAAATGGCAGAGCAGGCTTGAGGGGCTGAATGGCCTACTCCTGCTCCTAGCCCTTATGTTCCTAATGATGGGTGCTGTGAGTAAGCTGAAAGGAAAAGATCCATGTCTGAATTGTTCCACTTTAGTTGACGGTTTGGGATTGACCTTTAATATGTGTCTGGACAAGTATTTTCATGTGGAGGGGAGGCGGTGGCCTAGTGGTGTTATCGCTCGACTATTAATCCAGAGACCCAGAATAATGTTCTGGGGACCTGAGTTCAAATCCCACTGTTGTCAATTGTTGGAGAAATCCATCTGGTTCACTAACATCCTTTAGGGAAGGAAATCTGCTCTCTGGCCTACATGTGGCTCCAGAACCACAGCAATGTGGTTGACTCTCAACTGCCCTCTGAAATGGCCTGGCAAGCCTCTCAGTTGTATCAATCGCTAGAAAGTCACAACAAAGAAATGAAACCTGACGGGCCACCTGGCATCAACCTTGGAACCGGAAAAGACAACGGCAAAAACACAAACAACCCTGTCGCCCATGCAAAGACCTCCTTACCAACATCTGGGGGCTAGTGCCGAAATTGGGAGAGCTGTCTCACAGACTAGTCAACCAGCAGCCTGACATAGTCACCTTTACGGAATCATACCTTACAGATAATGCCCCAGACACCATCATTATCATCCCCGGATACGTCCTGTCCCTCCAGCAAGACAGACCCAGCAGAGGTGGCGGTACAGTTGGGAGGAAGTTGCCCTGGGAGTCCTTGACATTGACTCTGGACCCCGTGAAATCTCATGGCTTCAGTTACACACGAGCCAGGAAACTCTTACTGGCTAACATGTACCAACCTCCTTTGGCTGATGAATCAGTACTCCTCCATGTTGAATGACACTTGGAGGAAGCGCTGAGGGTGGCAAGGGTGCAAAATATACTCTGGGTGGGTACCACTACCACCACCAGGAGTGGCTCAGCAGCAGCATCACTGATTGAGCTGGTTGGATTTTAAAAGATATAACTATTAGACTTTGTCTGCGACAGGTGGTGAAGGAACCAACAAGAGGAGAAAAACATCCTTGACCTCATCCTTACTAACCAGCCAGCTGCAGAAGCATCAGTCCATGACAGTGTCAGTAAAAGTGACCACCGCACTGTCCTTGTGGAGACAAAGTCCCACCTTCACACTGAGAATAACCTCCATTGTGTTGTGTGGCAATATCACCGTGCTAAATGGGACAGACTTTGAACCGATCTAGCAACTCAACACTGGGCATCCGTGAAGCATGTTGGTCATCAACAGCAGCAGAACTGTACTCCAGCACAATCTGCAACCTCATGGCCCAGCATATCCCCCACTCAGCCATTACCATCAAGCCAGGGGATCAACCCTGGTTCAATGGAGAGTGCAGGAGGGCATGCCAAGAGCAGGATCAGGCGTACCTAAAAATGAGGTGTCAACCTGGTGGAGCTACCAAACAGGTCTACTTGTGTGCCAAACGGCATAAACAGCAAGTGATAGACAGAGCTAAGCTCAGTGGTTAGCACTGCTGCCTCACAGCACCAGGGTCCCAGGTTCAGTTCCAGCCTCGGGTGACTGTCTGTGTGGAGTTTGCACATTCTCCCCGTGTCTGTGTGGGTTTTCTATGGGTGCTCCGGTTTCCTGCCACAGGCCAGGTGAATTGACCATGCTAGGCGCATTAGTCAGAGGAGAAATGGGTCTGAGTGGGTTAACCTTCAGAGGTTCGGTGTGGACTGGTTGGGCCAAAGAGCCTGTTTCCACACTGTAGGGAATCTAATCTAATCTAAAGTGATGGAAGGTGTCATCAACACTGCTACCAAGCAGCACCTGTTCAGCAACAATCTGCTCAATGACACCCAGTCACTTACCAGGGTCAGGGCTGCATTTCACTGAGTGTGGCATCGAGGAACCCTGGCAAAACTGGAAGTAATGGGTATCAGGGGGCAAACACGTTGCTGGTTAGAGTCATGCCTGGCACAAAGGAAGATGGTTGTGGTTGTGGAGGGTCAGTCATCTCAGCTCCAGGACATCTCTAAAGGAGTTCATCAGGTAGTGTCCTCGGCCAACAATCTTCAGCTGCTTCATCAATGACCTTCCCTCTGTCATAAGGTCAGAAGTGGGAATGTTTACGGATGATTGCACAATGTTCAGCACCATTCGCGACTCCTCAGATACTGAAGCAGTCCGTGCTCAAATGCGACAAGATCTGGAAAATATCCAGGCTTGGGCCGACAAGTGGCAAGTAACATTCACGCCACACAAATGCCAGACAATGACCATCACCAGTAAGAGACACTCTAACTACCGCCCCTTGACATTACCATCATTGAATCCCCACTGTCAACAACCTAGGGGTTACCATTGACCAGAAAATCAACTGGACTCACCACATAAACACAATGGCTACAAGAGCAGGTCAGAGACAAGGGATACTGCAGCGAGTAACTCACTTCCTGACACCCCAAAATCTATCTACTATCTACAAGGCACAAGCCAGCAGTGTGATGGAACACTCCCCATTTGCCTGGATGGGTCCAGCTCCAACAGCACTGAAGAAGCTTGACACCATTCAGGTCAAAGCCGCCCACTTGATGGGCACCACATCTACAAACATTCAATCCCTGCACCACCAATGCTCAGAAACACAGTGTGTCCTATCTACAAGGTGCACTGCAGAAATTCACCACAGCATCTTCCAAACCCACGATCACTTCCACATGGAAGGACAAGGGCAACAGGTACTTGGGAACACCACCCCCTGCAAATTCCCCTCCAAGCCACTCACCATCCTGACTTAGAAATATACTGCCGTTCCTTTGCAGTCATTGGATCATAATCCTGAAATTCCCTCCCTACCGGCATTGTGGACTGCAACGATTCAAGAGGGCAGCTCACCATCACCTTCTCAAGGGCAGATAGGGATGGGCTATCAATGCTGGCCAGCCAGCGATGTTCAGGTCCCACAAATGAACAAATAAAAAGCCATGATGTGGAGGAGCCGGTGTTGGACTGGGGTGGACAAAGTTAAAAATCACTCAACACCAGGTTATAGTCCAATAGGTTTATTTGGAAGCACTAGCTTTTGCACTTCCAAATAAACCTGTTGGACAGCCACCCAATGAAGGAGCAGTGCTCCAAAAGCTAGTACTTCCAAATAAACCTGTTGAACTGTAACCTGGTGTGAGTGATTTTTAACTAAACAAAAATGTCAAGGTACATCTGTGTGCTGAAAGTTTCATGACTGAATTCCTCTGAGAGATTCTGGATTAGTGGTGCTGGAAGACAGCAGTTCAGGCAGCATCCGAGGAGCATTAAAATCGACGTTTCGGGCAAAGCTTTTGCCTGAAACGTCAATTTTACTGTTCCTCGGATGCTGCCTGAACTGCTGTGCTCTTCCAGCACCACTAATCCAGAATCTGGTTTCCAGCATCTGCAGTCATTGTTTTTTCCTCTGAGAGATGTTAATGATTATCTCCTACGTTTTGCAGTTATTAATTGCTGCACATTATAACAGAATCAGTTGTTGTGATCCCAGTGGATGGTAATAATTGACAAGCCCAATCCCAGAGAGAAACCTGACTTGATAGACCATAAGTTTTCCCTTTGCAATTTGCCTTCTGTGGTGGCCAGTCACTGAACACATTCACAAGAGGCTGACAATTATTTTTAACAAAATAATGTCAAAGTTTATTAACATTAAAAGAAAATAAATCTATTTCACACTTTTACAAGGGCAGTCAGTCCAGGGGTTACAGGTAACTCGGTCAGTAGCTGGACCATGTTCAGTTGGAGCTGTTCTCATTGGCCCATTCCCAGGATCGCCATCAATTCGGGGAAAAGTGGGAATCCCAGGTCTGGAGCTGGGCTTTGATTTGATTTATTGTTGTCACATGTATCTAAGTACAGTGAAAAGTTTTGTTTTGTGAGCAGTATTGGCAGATCATAACATACATGGACATATAGATCCTGAGGTGTTTAGACAGAATGAGGTATACTAGGATAGAGCTGCACAGGAGATACACAGATCACGGCCAACATTATTTAAAGTTAGAGAGGTCCATTCAGTAGTGTAATAACAGCAGGGAAGAGGCTGTCCCTGAACCTGTTGATGTATGTGTTCAAGCTTCTATACCTTCTGTCTGATGGAAGAGATTGGAAGAGAGCATTATCTGGGAGAGGGGTCTTCTTTCCATAGCAATGAGAAAACTAGATGGAGTCCATAGCTGGGAGGTTGGCTTCCGTGATTGTATGCACAGCTCAGACCATGTTCTCTAGCTTCGTACAGTCCTGGGCAGAGCAGATGCCATACCAGGCCATTATGCACCCGATACAGATGCACCATTGGAAGCATTCTAACAGTTGGTGAGGATCCTTATGGACATACTGAACTGCCTAAGCTTCCTGAGGAAGAAGAACTGATTAATTGAAATGAGTCATTGAGGAAATGATTACATTGAATGGAGGCAATTCAGGATAGAAATTAAGGGTCTCTTGGATTGAAGGAGGTGACTGGGAGTAGCAGGAAGGGATTTTACCAGTCATGATCATTCTAGCCTCTGTATGATCAAGTCCATGATAATTTGCAAAGCCATGGGCTCCAGGGGAAGGGGTGCAGGAGGTGGTAAGTTGGGAAAATTGATGGTTTTATAAATCGGTTAAATGAGAAACACAGGGACAGCCGCAGCACCAAGGGAATAGGACGATTGTGTGACTCAGAACCAACCTGGAGGTCACTCACGGGGACCTCATCAGCTCACCAACTTCCACCCAGTGTCCGCTGCGCAATGACAAGGCAAAATGACTGCCATTATAGGCAGAGTGGGCAGACTTAGTTATTGTCTATTTCTTCAGCAGCCAATAAAACTTGTTTGAACCACTAAGGGCAATTGTATTCATCTTGTATCCACTGCTCCAGCAATGGCACCCCACCGAGAGCAAATTGCACTTTGTTACAGAATCACAGAATGGTTCCGATGCAGAAGGAGACCATTCAGCCCATTGGGTCTACAGCATCAGCACCCATTGTCCAAAAATGATTCTGGCTTCCAGTGGTCATGACCGTTACATTGTTGACACTAATTGCCTCCTTATCATGTGAGCGCAACAAGTGTATTCAGACGCGCTAACGTAACAGCATCACTTGGCCTCGGCATTTCTGAAGCACGTTCTGGAGCCAACACTGAACGAAGCACTTCAGAACCCCCTCTGGTTACACCTTTCTCCAGTCAAGTCAAAGATTGTTCCCTCATGGCACGACAATCTGCCCCACACCTGCCACCTTCTCCACTGGGCAGTCATAACCCTCGTTGACCTGGTTGAGAGGCAATCCTTCCTGTATTGAGAGAAAGATAAGGTTTAAGACTGACAGAGGGGATGCAAGAGGAGTTAGCGGTGTTGCAGTGTTCAGTGAGATGGTGTGGAGTCCCCAGTGAGTGAGTTGGAAGCTCAGAGGGTAGAGTATATAGTTTGGAAGATGAGGTGTGGGAGAGTCCTTGAGTGGATGTGATGAATGCAGTGGTGAGAGCTATATGAGCCACGATGACACGTGTTTACGATCGCCCAGTTAGAGCAAGAAGATGCTAACACTTCCCACGCACGTACGTGTGTGTGTGTGTGTGTGTGTGTGTGTGGGCAGTGTTGTGGGAGTGTGCGGGGGCAGCATTGGGGGAGTGTGCAGGGGCAGCAGCAGCTTACTGACCTTCTCTCCACACCACACTGCATTGTGTAGGACAGTGCACTAACCTGGGCTACTGGGTCAGTCCAGAATGATGCACTCACGTGGCACATGGTGTCCTTTCCATCTGTATCTCCAGGCCCCAGGCACTGAACTGAGGAACTAGCCTCCTTTCCTGGGCCCACAGGGTGAGAGGTAAATCCTGGCCAACAATATCTGAAGTGAAATGCAACTGGGCTACAGACATGCATCCACCATGAGAACAATTGAAGATACCGGCAATTGGGAACACTTCACCTCACCCTAGGGGAGGTGGTAGCCTAGTGGTATCATCACTGTGCTGTTAATCCAGAGACCCAGTAATATTCTGGGGACTTGGGTTCAAATCCTGCCATGGCAAGTGGTAGACTTGTAATAAAAATCTGGAATTAGAAGTCTAATAATGACCCATTGTCAATTGTTGGAAAACCCCATCTAGGTCATTAATGTCCTTTAGATTCCCTACAGTGTGGAAACAGGCTCTTCGGCCCAACCAGTCCACACCAACCTTCCGAAGAGTAACCCACCCAAACCCAGACCCATTTCCCTCCGATTAATGCACCTAACACTATGGGCAATTTAGCATGGCCAATTCACCTAACCTGCTCATCTTTAGACTGTGGGAGGAAACCGGAGCAAACCCACAAAGACCGTCACCTGAGGCTGGAATTGAACCTGGGATCCTGGTGCTGTGAGGCAGCTGTGCTCACCGCTGAGCCACCATGCCACCATCTTTACCTGGTGACTCCAGACCCACAGAAAAGTGGTTGACTCTGAACTGTCCTCTGAACAATTAGGGATGGGTAATAAACGCTGGCCTGGTAGGTGAGAATAAATCTTAAAAACGTGCTGCGTGATTCCACGAGGTAGGATTATGAGATAAAGAGCAAACTGTGAGCTGTGGGGGATGACATCATCAATCTCACTTGGAAGAACACTTTGCCTGCCTCACCTTCACACTCTAAACATGAACCAATGGTTAGACATGACTCCGTTCCACTTTGGAACCCCGGTTTAAGATAATGATAACAGTGTATTATGAACCTTCATTAATATGTCATGTTTCAACATGGAAATGGTGGGGAAATGTAATTCCTTTACTCCCTAAGAACCTGGATGTTTTCAGGTGAGGAAGTCTTCCAACGATATGTTCTGATTGGCGCTTCAGATGGCTTTTTAGAGCAATTTGCAGTGATTGTACCTATCCTGTGAGGTTAGTTATTTTTGCAACTTAACCTAATTTATGTCACATTGTTGTGCTACTTGTGATCCATCTCTGTAGGTTTCTCATCTTGATGCCGGTGTTGGACTGGGGTGTACAAAGTTAAAAATCACACAACACCAGGTTATAGTCCAACAGGTTTATTTGGAAGCACTAGCTTTCGGAGCGCTGCTCCCTCATCAGGTGGTTGTTCAACCACCTGATGAAGGAGCAGCACTCTGAAAGCTAGTGGGCGACACGGTGGCACAGTGGTTAGCACTGCTGCCTCACAGAGCCCGAGACCCGGGGTCAATTCCCGCCTCTGTGTGGAGTTTGCGCATTCTCCCCATGTCTGCGTGGGTTTCCTCCAGGTGCTCCAGTTTACTCCCACAATCCAAAAATGTGCAGGTTAGGTGAATTGGCCATGCTAAATTGCCTGTCGTGTTAGGTGAAGGAGTAAATGTAGGGGAATGAGTCTGGGTGGGTTGTGCTTCGGCGGGTCGGTGTGGACTTGTTGGGCTGAAGGGCCTGTTCCCACACTGTAAGTAATCTAATCTAGTGCTTCCAAATAAAGCTGTTGGACTATAACCTGGTGTTGTGTGATTTTTAACTCTCATTTTGAAGGGATGGCCATCGGATAACAAATACAAAATATTTGGAGATGCTGATAAGTTATTAGAAGTTATCTGTGTTAACACAGTGGTAGTATCTATTCCTCTAGGCTAAATGGTCTGGGTCCATGTCCCACATGCCCCAAGGTGTGTCATAAATGTCCTAGCAGATTGATTAAAAGTAATTGAAGGTTTTTGGTAGTTAGTGAGGATTTGAGACCACTCCAGGATTGGACCACATCATTGGGCAAAGTGTGCTGCACTTTCTCAAATGGGAAATTTAATGCTTGTCCCACTATACTGTTTCACTGCATCTGTTGGTGATTGCAGATTCCATGCCACTGGATTAAGACAGCCATAGGATTTCCCCAGTATTGCAAGACAGCAAAGGAACGCAAGTTGATCATCCATCCCACTGTGATTTACTGCTACCTGCTGCTTTTTGCCTGAGTAAAAGTGAAGTTGCCACTCATAGTGTACCATAGGGCTGCTCTCTCATTAGGAAGAGAGATGACTGGTGGTGGTTTAACCTGACGGTCACCAAGCCTCAAGTGAGGGGCAGCATTATGACTGAGTCCTTCATGGTAACCTCAGCCAGTGTGGGAATTGAACCCACGCTATTGGCATCATTGTGCATCGTAAACCATTTGTCTAGCCAGTAATGATTGCAAGTTCCCCTCCAAGCCACTCACCGTCCTGACTTGGAAATATCTCACTGTTCCTTCAGTGTCACTGGCTCAAAATCCTGGAACCCCCTTCTCAGGACATTGTGGGTCAAACCATAGCACACGGTCTGCAGCGGTTCAAGAAGGCAGCTCACTCCCACCTTCTCAAGGGGGGGCAACTAGGGACAGGCAATAAATGTTAGCCCATTTAGTGATACCCACCTCCTGATTCAATAAAATAAAAACGATATTGTTGTAAATTATTGTATTAGGTGGTGACACATTGAATTTGAAGACATTTCAATCACTTCAGAGAGATCTGATATGTTGTTTTATCATTGCAAGCTCCTTGCCTGCAGTGTGCCATGTTAATGAGGATATATTGGCCCAGATTTAGTTCTAGCTCCATGCTCACTATTATAAAGGGATAACGTGGATAACAACTTTTGGCAACTCTGCATGTACAGTTGAACGGAGAAATCAAATTCTACCGTTATTATTCTCTTACAGAGATTTTGCAACAGGTTATGCTTTGAAATGAGCTTAACATAAGGTGTTCACAGCACCTTCCTTATTAAAGTGTTGAGTCCTTTTCCAGATCGAATGATATAAAAACATTGGGCTCATTTGCAGCAGATTGTTGAGAGTGGTGACCCTACTGGGTCAGAACTGATCAGAATCTGTGCAGTGCTGGCTTTGACCAGCCCCACCAGTGATGGGAAGGAAAACAAACTCTCTAAAACTGAGTCTTGAACTGTTTCAATGGGACCAGGACTAGCATCGATGTTTAAGGAAAGCCCACAAAAGATCATTTGGGTTACTGTTGCCGCACCCTGTCCTGTAATTTGCTGTTAGCCCGTACCAAATCAGCCAATTGAGGTGGTTGCTCGGCAGCGTACAGCTCACGTGACCAACTCAACGAGGCCGAAGCCTCAGAATGGCAGTGAGTCAAAGAGTCATACAGCACGGAAACAGACCCTTCGGTCCAACCCGTCCATGCTGACCATTGTCCCAAACTAAACTAGTCCCACATGCCTGTGTTTGGCCCACATCCCTCCAAACCTTTTGTACTCATGTTCTTATCCAAATCTCTTTTAAACATTGTAACTTTACTTGCATCCATCACTTCCTCTGGCAGTTCATTCCACACACTAACCACTCTCTATGTAAAAAAGGTTGTCCCTCAGGTCCTGTCTAAATCTTTCTCCCCTCACTTTAAAAATATGCCCCCTAGTTTTGAACTTCCCTACTTAGGGAAAAGACCTTTGTTATTGATCTTATCAATGCCCCTCATGATTTTAGAAAGCTTTATAACATCACACTTCAACCTCCTCTGCTCCAATGAAAGAAGTCCCAGCCTTTCCAGCCTATAGCTCAAACCCTCCATTCCTGTAGTGGTGGTTGGCATGTGCATCCTGCCAATGCTATAAACTCCAGAATAAATGGCTGCAGTCCAGCTCAGGCAATTGTCAATAGTGATCTGCCACTTCAATGTTGACTGCAGTGTGTAAACACAACCAAAGTCGATAAAGTGCGGAGCTGGAAAAAGCACAGCAGATCAAGCTGCATCAGAGGAGCAAGAGAGTTGACGTTTCAGGTTGGGTCCTTTCATCAGTGCCACACTTTATCGCCTCCGACTTTCCAGCACCTGCAGTCCTCACTATCTCCCAGTAAGCACGACTATGGCTGACTTCATCCCTCCCCCCCAACTCTCTCTGGATAACACAGCGGGTGTAGACACATAAGTAGCAAAAACTGCAAAAGTTAGGTCTAATGCAACAGGAAATTTACTTTATGGTCTCCCTGTCATTTATAGAGTATGTTGCCTTTCAGTGTTGTCACTGCTTCATGAGTAGTCCATCTGAATCTCTGTTTGTAGAACATTCTTGGCCCTGATTCTCTAAAGTCTCTCCAAGATATTCGTGTGATTTTGGCTGATGGCCCAAAAACTGCAGGAAAACCTGGTATTACGTTTGGGTTCCATTGCAATCTTAGTGACATTCCAACAATGACTACACTTTGAATGCACCTCATTGGCTATTTGGGATATTCTGAGGCCAGAAAATGTGTGATATCAATGTATCTCTTTTTCTTTTTAGAGAATGTGAACATAGACTTGTTTCATTTCTTTATTTCATGCTGTCCAAGTGCAGCTGGTTTATTGGTAACAGCATGTTTCGATGATATTAAGTGCACTAACAGTTGGCCTATTCACTTCTAACAATGCAACACAACACAACACATCAATTGGAAATAATGCTTCTTGTTATTTAGAATATATATCAGAGACTCTTTTTTAAACTGTAATCCTTCATGTGCCTTTTAAATGATAACTCCAGACCATTCCAGTTTTATTCTTGAGTTGAGATCTTGTTAGAGCATGCAATTATCTAATTTCACTCCCAGGTATCCATTACTGTCTATTTATTGGTGCAAACGTGTTCTGTAAATTTTGCATTTAAAAAGAGCTCTCACAAAGTCCTCATAACTGCGCAGTTTTGTTTGTTTTTCTTTTGTGGATAGGAGCAATACATAGAATTATTTTCAGTTGTGATTATTTTATGAACAGATGGTTTTAAATTAGAAATTGCACACAAGATGGCTACATTTGGCAGGTATAATTACTTGAAACAGATGCTCGAAAATCTAATTGCTCAGCCATTAACAGCAATAATGTTGTTTCTTTAGATTTTAAACACCAACAGGCCAACAGAAGAAGAAAAAAACAGTACGCTACCAACAAACAATTACTTAATTCTTGAGGCATTGACTAAAACTACTGAGATAGAATTTCCATCCTTTGCAGTCAGTCCCTGTCTAGAATTACCTCAGAGCTGAAAATGTGTTGCTGGAAAAGCGCAGCAGGTCAGGCAGCATCCAAGGAGCAGGAGAATTGACGTTTCGGGCACAAGCCCTTCTTCAGAATTACCTCAGAAATGACAAATTGCCACAGAAAGGACAAGGGGCAGGTTTGGTCCAGTGAATCAATGTTGATGTTTATCCATCACACAAACAGTAGCACTAATCTGGGTGCATTCCTGACAAGTTTTACTACCCCTTTCCTTCATTCACCTCGCCCTCACCCATTCTTCAGCTGAGGATGATCACAGAATTGACAAACAATACGAAAATAGTGCAGCAAAAAAGTACTCCCAAAAACCAGGAGATTACAGGGAGTATTATGGGAGATAAGATTCCATGTCGATAATTGTGAAGTGGTAACATTTAAAGTGAAATAAATATGGAAAGCTGTTTCTGCTGATTGGGGCAGGTGGAGTCAAAGATGTGGGATCATTGTCTTAAACCTTGGAGCCAGACAATTTAGGCATGGAATTAGGAAACATTTCTTCACACATACGCGAGGAGAGGCTTGGAATTGTCATCAGTAAATGGCTCTTGAAGCTTAAAAAAACATTTTAAATCTGAAATGGATAGTTTTTGGTCAGTAAAGGTATTGAGAGAATGGGGCATAGTATCTGGTCGCTAATTCAAGTCATGCATTTCAACTCTTCCCAAACCTCTGGATTATAAAATTCTGTTCTAACATGTATCTCAAATCTATTTCCCTCCATACTCTGGTTCTCAATCATTTTGTTTTCATCTCCTTTGTTCAAACCCCTCAAAACTTTCTATATTTCCATCAGATCTCCCTTTAACCCTCCCTCCCCTGTCTGCATTGAAACTTGCCCTAAATTCTCGCGCATGTAGGCCAGACCAGTAAGGATGGCAGATTTCCTTCCGTGAATACATTGTAGAATCCCTACAATATGGAAACAGGCCATTTGGCCCATTGAGTCCACACCAACCCTCCGAAGAGCATCCCACCCAGACCCACCCCCACCCTATAATACCATGGCTCATCCACCTAGCCTGCACATTCCTGGAGACATTGGGTAATTTAGCATGGCCAATCCATCTAACCTGCATATCGTTGGACGATGGGAGGAAACAGGAGCACTCGGAGGAAACCCACGCAGACACGGGGAGAACATGCAGACTTCACGCAGTCAAGCGCCGGAGGCTGGAATCAAACCTGGGTCCCTGGTGCTGTGAGGCAGCAGTGCTAACCACTGAGCCACCGTGCTGCCCTATTCTCTGAAGCTAATGGAATTTCTTACTGCTGAGGATTGTTGAAGCTGCAGTGTTATATATGTACAAGGGACTGAGACAGTGAGATATTTAATCAAAGAGGGAATCAAGGATTATGGGGAAAGGCAGGAAAGTGGGGTTGAGGGTTATCGGATCAGTCATGATTTCATTAAAATTTGGAGCTCACTGAATGGCCTGAATGGGCTGCTTCTGCTCCTGGGAAAAAGGCCTCCTTCTGTGTAGCAAGTGCCGGACTCTAACTTGTTGGTCAATATTAAAAAGGCCATATGCTACACACAAGGCCAGTCATTCAGTTTACCTGGTTGCCTGTTCTTTTCGGCAGCCCAGAAAAAAAAATCAACCTTGGATTGTTTGTCAATGGTTTTCTGAAAGTACCGCCTTGCCCGCTGGGGATCAGGGTGCAAGGGGAATGGTAATGCCCCAGTCAAACCAGGAATAGATCTGAAGCAGCACTTTATGATATTGCAACATAGCAGACAGAGATTGTATCACATATCTCCTCAGGGGGAGGCTGCTGAACCTGGAAGGTATAAGTTGCAAAAAAGAAGCACTGGTCCCACACCCCTCCATCATTGCAATACACTCACCGAAGGAATTACAGATACAAAAGATTAGATTGGAATAATTTATAGAACAATCTTTTCAAAGGGCTTTTGATGGCACTTTGTGCAATAGCCATCTGTTGCTCATTACAACAAAGCATGAAGGAAATTGATACGGGGAGCAGGTGTTTAAATGGACAGAATATGGTCAGTGTAATCCAAGGCAGGCATCTATCTGCTTTAGCTGGAGTGACAGATTGTGTGCTGCATTCTGCATCCTGTTTGCGCATCTGCAAAATGAAGATCATTATCAGAAAAGTTCAATGCCCATTGGCTGTCGCTCTTGCGCTGTACTGACAAACTGAGGCTTGGTTTGACAGTCAGAGGGTAAGACTAAGATGTCATCATCAACTGGCTATTGTGTCATTTGTTTGTCATTATTTTTGTGAAACATTTCTCTCACTGCAGAACATATTGTAGTTTGATAAGTTAAAAAGAATAAGTTTGTCCAACCTCTTATGTTCTTCAAGATTTTAAAGTAGCAGTCTGTCTCCCAAAGGCTTGGTTAGGCATGGTGTAGTGATCAGAACAATATCAGGCAGATGGAACTCATAGAATAGGAGTTCCCTGACTGGGGCTGTTAACCTAGTCCAATCAGGGAGCCCTGGCTGACAGATATAAACAGGAGTGTTAGGGGTTCTGCTCTCTCTGGGAGTTGGTGCTGAGGGAGCGAGGTCAGTGTGTTGTGTTATGCACATGTAATTAAAGGGTGATTTGGTGACGGGATACCAGTCTCTGTGGAGTTATTTCACATGGCAGTCTTTTTTATCCACTCTTGGGATGAGGGTGTCACTGGCTGGACAGCATTTATTGCCCGTCCCCAGTTGCCCCAGAGAAAGGTGATGGTGAGCTTCCTTCTTGAACCGCTGTGGTCCGTGTACTGTAGGTTTACCCACAATGCCATTTGGGAAGGAATTTCTAGATTTTAACCCAGCGACCCAGAGTCTGATTCTCACAGAGTTTAACACTGAAGTCTTAAAGAAATTCTTCAATAGCAATAACAACTTGCATCCTAATAGCATCTTTTAATGTAGCAAAGCGTCCCAGGGACCATCACAGAAATACAAAAACTATGTAAGGAGATGACAGGTGCCCCCCAAAAAAATAGAAAACATGTTGTAACAGGTAAAGCTGTCATAGTCCCACTGGACCTTCGGGGTACACTCTCATGAATCAGAGAGAAAGAGAGCTAGACAACTGGTGATGGTGTAACCTGAGGATCAGGTGAAGGGAGAGGTTGGAAAGGAGAGTCCTTCATGGGAACCACGGCTACATTTTAAGGAACATCTGAAAAGAGGGGGGAGAGATAGCAGGGAAGAGGAGTGGGAGGTAAAGGGAAGGAATTCCAGAGGTTTAGGACTTAGCTGAAGGCATGGCCACTAACAGTAAAACATATGAATTGTATAGAGCCCAGGTTTGGCCGAGATCCCAGAGGTTTCAGAGATAGGGAGGGGCAAGGCCTGGAAGGTTTTGAAAGCAGGCACAATTAGTTTAAAATCGAGGCAGTGCTGCACCAGGTGCCGTGTATTTCAGTGAGCGCAGGAGAGCGAGTAGGTTAGTCTGCACAACCCATGCAAGTTGGGGATAGGGTCAACAGAGTTTTGGGTACATTGTGTTTTACATGGTTCAATATTTCTGTTTAATTTTAAAATGTAAATTTCAGCATCACCAACATTCAAGTGTTCAATTCCCGTTTTGAATTTACTGACTTCACCAAAGTTGATATATTTTAAGCGATGATTGCTTCATTTCTGACCTGGACAGAGAACTGTAGCTCAGGGCACAAAGATTTCATTGGTTTTAAAGCATACACAGAGCTAATAAAATATGAGGAATTGATGTTTGTAATTTGGAACTAATAGTATGAAATTGTGCTCCTATCTGGATCTTCACCCAAATACGAGAAGGAGAGTCAGAGTCAAGAAGTGCAAGAGTGGAAAAGCACAGCTGGTCAAGCAGCATCCGAGGAACAGGAGAGGTGATGTTTCTGGCATAAACCCTTCATCAGGAATGTGCAGTCAAATATCTTACTCTGCTGTTTATAAAATCCGTGCTCCTTGTTATTAAGAAGGCTGTGATATCTTACACTGAGCAAAGTTCGCAGCTAACAGGGTTTATCTCATTTGAGAAGAACATAAGAATTAGGAACAGGAGCAGGCCATTCAGCCCTTTGAGCCTGCTGTGCTATTCAGTACAGTCATGGCTGATCTCATTTCAGCCTCAACTCCAAATTCCCACCCACTCTCCATCTCCCCTCAGCCCATTACTCAATAAAAATCTATCTCCTCCTTAAATTTACTTAATATCCCAGCATCAATCACACTTTGGGAGAGTGAATTCCACAGAATCACAACCCTTGCAGAGAAAAGTAATTTTCACCTCATCCCTGTTTTAAATTTGCTGCCCCTTACCCTAAAACTATGACCCCCTTCGTCCAGATTGACCCACATGAAGAAACATTTTCTCTACATCTAAGTAGGTGTAGTTGATCAAAGCATACAAAACAGCTGTACTACAAGAAACCAAATAGTGACTTTAATGATAAAATGTACCCACTCACCAACATTGGGAGCATTGCTAAACTTTGGAAGGAAACCAGGCGTGAGGAACGCAGGCTGCACTGGCCCAAGAAAGCTATAATTTCTATTGAACTGAAACAGAAATGCGGTAGTAAATGAGTTTAAGTCCCTATGTAGTACTTGACCATGTAATCCAGGCTGAATGTCTAGTGCAGGAATGAGGGACTGTTGAGTTTTCGAACACGGTCCTTAGTTGAAGGGTTGAACTGCATTTGGGTTCATGTCAATGTTAAGGAGCTGATTCCACTGTGTATGAGCAAAGTCCTCTTGCTGGCAAGCAATCCTCTCTCAGTTAATAGCAATGTTTTCTTTAAATTGCATACCCTTTAAGATAAGGGTATTCTATCACTTGTGCTTATGGCCACAAAAGACGAGCAAATTTATTACAACTGTGAAATAACATGTAATGAAATATTTATGCATCTCCATGGACACATTAAACTTTAAGCCATTTAAACAGTTTTCTTTTCACACAAGCTGCCTGTAATGGCCTCCTGTTGTACCAGTAGTACTGTTAGTTCTAATTTCTAATGAAATGGTTGCTGATGGTGCTTCCTTCCCCATAACCTGTTCCATTGAGTTTTATTGGGAGTTAAAGCAATGACTTTCTAAATTGTCAGGTCTCTGTTTCACAGTGAAGTGAAAATCCAACTTTGTAATGAAATGGATTAAAAAGCTGAACTCATCTGGGAACGTTTGCCTCTCTCCACACATTATGTTGCCATTCTCATAATCTATATTCAAGTAGTTAAAGTCCTCAATTATAGCCTCTTTGTAATGTTGGCTCTGTAGTTTCCCTACAGATTTGTGTACCCCTGCATCGTTCCAACTGGTGTTACATAGACTCCACAAAGGAGGAAAATTCATCCTTTTTGTTCTGTAACTTCAGTCAGTCTTTCAACCCATTGAAACCTCATCTTTCTCCCACTCTGAGCTGCTATCCTTAACCTGCCACCTTCTTCTTTTCCTTCTATTCCTATCTTTTCTGAAAACTTTGATCCTGGGAATATTTAACATCCAGTCCTGCCCTTCCTTGAGTCAGGCCTCTGTTAAAACCTCTCAGCATCGTATTTCCACATGGCAATTGATGCCTATAACTCCCCAGGCTTATTTACTATACACTGTGTGTTCACATACATGTGCAATAAACCTTGATTTAGACTTCATTACTTTCTCTCTCATTGCAACTTTATCTATTCTCTATACTAGTGCTTTTTGTCTCCAAATATTTTGTGCATTCTGATGTTGCCCTCTAACATTCTCTCTTGCTTCCCATACTTCCTGCCAAATTAGTTTAAAAACCCTCCCACAAGCACTAGCAAAACACCTGCCACTCAGTCCTATCGGATTGTCTGTTTATTATCTTCCTGAGAGCCAATTCCGTTGTCCCAGGAATCTAAAATGCTCCTTCCTGCATCACATTTTCAACTGCACCTTCATCTGCCTCTTCCTCCTCAATAAAGTATTATGTGTTTTTTAAGCTGGGCTTTGTAGTTGGGAAAATGTGAAAGAATGATTGAGGAAATGCAGGCAATATTCAGCAAGCCTTTCAGCATTTGTGAAAAGAGGAATACAATTAACCTTTCAGGTTGCTGAGGTTTTACAGGTTGTAAGGAAAGTATCATTCTGCTTCCATTGCACCCATTGCATTCTCTTCATCAGGAATAGCATCCTCTTCATCACAGGTTTAAGGTGCAACAAGGAAGAGAAAAGAGCACGAGCTTAAAAAGTTCAGGCTCATCTCCATTAACTTCAGCGCTTCCAAATCTTTGCCTTGCAAACCCCAATTTGTTTGTCACCCGTGTGCTTGCTGACCCATGTTGATTCCTGATCCGGCAAGCTCCCAATTTGAAAATTTCTAATCCTCGTGTCCAAGTCCCTCCATCACCTCAGCTGTCTCTGACCATAAGTTCCTCAAACCTTCGAACCCTGTCTGAACTTTGGCCCTCCACAGTTCTGGCCCTTATCCCCAGTGTTCATTGCCCTGGGATTGGTGGCTGTGCCTTCAGCCAATCAGGGCCTACGTTTTGCAGTTTGTTCCTTCTCCCTTCTCTGAGACGCGGTGTAAAACCTGGCTTTGGGATCAACCTTTTTTTTTAATGCAATAGTGGGATGTGGGAATTTCTGATTGGGCCAACATTTATTACCCGTCCTTAGTTACCCTGGAGAAGGTGGTGGTGAGCTGCCTTCCTAAACCACTGAATGCACCAGCAATGGCTTGGGCAACAGCTTCAGTATCGGAGACTTGGTGGGTCCGGTCTGTCCCTCCCTGCTATGTCAGCTTCGGCAGTGGCATCATGAAGAATGCTTTGGCCCTCTCAGGAGCAGCTTCAGTGGCAGTGTTCCATAGTCACTCCATAAACCCAGAAACCTTGGTGGAATCAAAAGGTGAACTTTGTTCTAACTTTGTCTCAATTATTTCTTTTTATAATTTATGTAATTAAAATGATACCTAATTGTGGTGACTCATAACATCTCGCTATATTTTTCACAAATACAAGTGACAGTAAATTGTTATTCTATTCATAGAATCCCTACAGTGGGGAAGCAAGCCATTCAGCCCATTGAGTCCACACCAACCCTCTGAAGAGCAAACCACCCAGACCCACCCCATGTCCTATCCCCATAACCCTGCATTTCCCAAGGCTAGCCCACACATCCCTGGACACTATGGAGCAAGTTAACACAACCACAATGGGAGGAAACTGGAGCACCCGGAGGAAATCCACACAGACACAGGGAGAACGTGCAAACTCCACACAGACAGTTGCCTGAGGCTGGAATTGAATCTGCGTCCCTGGCGCTGTGAGGCAGCAGTGCTAGGATTCCAGGATTACCTGTTCTTGTGTCACCTGCTTTGAATGTTAAATATCAATGTTTGACAGTGCCATTCCTGTGAAACCACACGATATGATCTTAAAGGTGCTATGCAGGTTCAAGTTGTTGTTGACAAATATTTTGTTTAGTTCTCTTCGACTCCCACTTGTTGGACCCATGTCTGTGAATGTGCAATGGGTTAGGTTTGCAGCCTAGCATGGGTAATGAAGCATTACTTAATTATGTTCAGTCAGCCTTCAGGCATTCTGTTCTGTGGCACATTATGTTTTCAAAATGTCACTGCAGTTCCACGCTCCCTTCTCAAGTTACTCAATGACAAAACAAAATCTAGTCAGGAGATACAAGGCTGAGTGGATCCCTGGGGGTGGATGGTGTGCAGAGGGGGTGAAAGTAGGGTTGTATCGCCACTAGTTCTGACTGCAACTAAATATTGTCCAGAAATGCGAGGTTGGAATAAGACTGACTTCCAGCTGCTTTTGCTAAATGTTGCTCTTGCAGAGACATTAGAGCTCTACATTAGTCCGAGCTGCTAAGTGCATAATTTACTGAGAGCTGCTCATGGAACCTTTAAGGGAACTTCTGTCTCTCATGGGAAAATTTCAAGTTTCTTCACACAACATGTAGGTAAAGTAATGGAAAGGCTACTGAGGGATAGGATTTATGAGTATCTGGAAAGACACTGCTTGATTAGGGACAGCCAGCACGGATTTGTGAAGGGTAGGTCTTGCCTTACAAGTCTTATTGAATTCTTTGAGGAGGTGACCAAGCATGTGGATGAGGGTAGAGCAGTGGATGTAGTATACATGGATTTTAGTAAGGCATTTGATAAGGTTCCCCATGGTAAGCTTATGCAGGAAGTCAGGAGGCATGGGATAGAGGAAATTTGGCCAATTGGATAGAAAACTGGCTAACCGGTTGATGTCAGAGAGTGGTGGTAGATGGTAAATATTCAGCCTGGAGCCCAGTTACAAGTGGAGTTCCGCAGGGATCAGTTCTGGGTCCTCTGCAGTTTGTAATTTTTATTAATGACTTGGATGAGAGAGTCGAAGGGTGGGTCAGTAAATTTGCAGAATAGTTTGATATATTTGAGTGCCTTTCTTGACCGTTTTCGAGATCATTGAAGAGTTTATCACATGTCTGTGCATCTCGAGTCAGTTTTAGGACAGACCAGGAAACCACGGGAGATTCACTTCCTGAAAGTATATTGGGGAAGGAAATTGATATTTACAAGCAACGTTGACATCAATGTGAATATTACTGGCATCAGATTTCACAGCTCGATATTTAAAAATGTATTTTTAACTTCTACCAGCTGCCAGTGCATTAACCTGGTCTGGATTAATAACCCAGTGCCATTTACACAACAGCGCCATCTCCACATGGGGACCTATCGGAAACCACACTGAGCAGTTTAGTTCTGTGCTGCTTGACAG
>NC_057747.1:24445284-24469613 GCF_004010195.1 Chiloscyllium plagiosum | reverse complement strand
GGGGTGACTTGATAGAGGTTTATGAGATGATCAGAGGAATAGATTGAGTCGACAGTCAGAAACTTTTTCTTCGGGTGCAACAGAGTGTTACAATTGGACATAAATTTAAGGTGAAGGGTGGAAGGTATAGGGGAGATGTCAGGGGTGGTTCTTTACCCAGAGAGTGGTGTGGGCATGGAATGCGCTGCCTGTGGGAGTGGTAGAGTCAGAATCTTTGGTGACCTTTAAGCGGCAATTGGATAGGTACATGGATGGGTGCTTAAGCTAGGACAAATGTTCGGCACAACATCGTGGGCCAAAGGGCCTGTTCTGTGCTGTATTGTTCTATGTCTATGTCTATGTCTATGTCTATAATGGGATTGTACTCATCACCAGTCCAGCCAGAGAGCAATCACCCTCTGGTTAATACAGGGTCACCCTTGGCCCGCTCTGGACCAAGATCTGGAATTATCGACACGATGGCCCCTGTACATGTGGAGAGAAAACCCTTATATTTTATCTTGATTTTGCAAAGAACTATGTTTCTTTAAAAAGGGATTTATCATAAAGCTCCTGGTTTCCAGTGACTGACCTAGTTGCCAACGAGGGAAATCAATAGATTTTAAGTAATGCTCCACATAAATAAAGAGAGAGGTTTCTTCTGTTATAAAGAATCAGTTTAGGTTTAGGTTTTAGACTAAGCTAACCTCAGCAATGAAAACATCTCACTTCAATGAGAAAGTTGGAATTTTGTGTGTTGGCTAAGAGACATTTCAGAGGACCTTTAACCTCACCACATTGCTGTGGAAGGTTTACATAAAGGCTTATAGATCAGGTGCCGGCTGTGGGTATATTTGACCAGATGGGACATTGATTTGCAGACAACCTTTCTTGCTGACATCCTCAGGGCTGTGGAGCCTCCTATGAATCACTGCTGTACAGTATCTTCTGGAATTTATTTGACTTCATTCCCACTGCTTCCAGTTGCTTGTTGTTCATTGCAGTGGCCAGTATACTGCATCGACATTGCTGTGGGTCTGGAGTCAAAGTTAAGCCAGACCTGGTAAGGATGGCCAATTTCCTGCCCCAAAGGGCTAACTGGGTTTTTACAGCAATCAACCCAACAGTTACATGATCGCTGTTAGAGTAGTAACTAACTCCAGATTTTTATTGATTACAAATTCCATCATCTGCTGTGGTGAGATTCGAACCTATATTTCCAAAGTATTAGCCTGGATGTTCTGGATTTCTAGTCCCATCACAGTTTCACTCGGCCACCACCTCTCCAAGGATAGCACTGTTTCCTCAATGGAGTTAAAATCTTCCTGACATCACTTCACTGCTACACTCCCATGATTAGAAGTTTTATATGCACTGTAAAAGATCAAATCGAAAGCTCACAGCCATGCATCTATAATACACTCCCCGATAAATGGTTAGTAATTGCATTGTAACATGATCACATTGACCTCACTCTGCTCCTGTTCTCTATGATTGTGAAATTGATTGTTACATCTCGATCATTTTGATAAGGGGAATAACTTCCATTGAATTGGCAGCAGGGGGGAAAGACTGCGACAATTAAACGTTCCTTTTGCATGTTATGTTAAGGGGTCCCCAATTTACAAATGTCTGACTTATGAGCACTCACACTTACGAACGCGATCCCATAAAGGTGTGTAACTTAAAGATCCACAGTAGTCCGTTTCCTCATATTTACACACGGCTACTTTGTATTCTTCTAAATTGCGTTTCGACTTGAATACAAATTGACTTGTGACAGCTTCAAACAGAAACAGTTTGCAACCTGAGGACTGCCTGTATAAACACTTAACGGTACTAATACTGTTCTTTTTTCTGTCAGATGTATAATTAGCCCAGATCCTGCCAAATGCTGCTGCTAACTTTGACCATTTTGACCAAAATAATCTTTGGGTCCTGATGACTGGATGAGATCCCAATTTCAGTGCTACAATGATGGTCTCACCTGCTTCTGACAAGCAACTAAGCTGGAGGTGTTCTGGACCCTCCAATCAATTGGACATTAGTCAGCTAGGCACGAGAAACCCCAAACAACAATGCAGAAAAATTAACAAGGCACTGAAGATAAATTAGAAAATAATTTCTTTTATGTTCCCAGCGATGAGAGAGTCCAGAACCAGAGATCACAATCTAAGGACACTGGATAAACTATTTAGGACTGAAATGAGGAGAAATATCTTCACCTAAAGAATGATGAGCCTGTGGAATTCACTACCACAAAACATTGTCCGATTTCACGAAAGAGTTTGGTTATAGCACTTTGGGCTAAAAGGATCAAAGGATATGGGGATGAAGCAGGAACAGACTATTGAGTTGGGTGATCATATGGAATGGCAAAGCAGACTCGAAGGGCTGAATGGCCTACCTCTGCTCCAATTTTCTATGATTCCATGTGGTTTTCATGATTGTTTAGTATTACATCAGATAAATGGTGCAGAAACAGACCAGCCAATCCCACCGGTTCATGTCAGTGTGTGTGGTCCACTCAAGCATTCTCCCACTTCCCTCTTAGCTTTCCGTTCACCTCTCTGTCATACACTTTGTCTAGTTTCCTCTGAGGTATGTCTATACTTTTTCACTTCAGCCATTACTTGTGATAGCAACTTCCACATTCTCACCACTCTCTGAGTCAAGAAGATTCTTTTGAATGTTATATTGGATTTCTTGATGACTATCTTATGTTGACAGCCTCTTGATATGATCTGTATTTGCCAACTATTTACAGAATCTGTGTTTTCATCATCTCACAGCGCCAGGGTCCCAGGTTCGATTCCAGCCTTGGGCGACTGACTGTGTGCAGTTTGCACATTCTCCCCGTTTCTGTGTGGGTTTCCTCCATGTGCTCTGGTTTCCTCCCACAGTCCAAAAATGTGCAGGTCAGGTGAATTGACCATGCTAAATTGTCCATAGTGTTAGGTGCATTAGTCAGAGGGGGGTGGGTTACTCTTTGGAGGATTGGTGTGGACTTGTTGATTCCATACTGTAGGGAATCTAATTGAATCTAATCTAATCTCCTAGAATTTGTTGCATGCCTGTTAAATACTGACTTGGAATAGTTGCCCTATATTTCCACAATACAATCTCGAAGCAAGTGAACACACTGTTCTGTCATTTTTTTCCCTTGATTCAGCAGTTTCTTAACTTTGCATTATGCTCATCTATTAGTTTACCCTGATTGAATGCTTTTAAAAATCGACATGAATTATGATCAACTCTCTCTCTCTCTCTATCTCTTCTCCAAAAATGTAAGAGAGTTATAATAAGATTTGGAGATAGAGACCTGAGGCTGATGGAGCTGGGAGTTTGGGGGAGGAGGGTTTGCAATAAAGCACTCCCAGCCATACCTCCGTCTAGAGTGTGGAGGAAGTGGCATTGTGGTAATGTCACTCGGCTCATAATCGGAAACCCCAGTGGGAATGTGGATTGGAATCCCACTATGGCAGATGGTTCAAATTTGAATTCAGAAGAAATCTGAATTGAAAAAGCTTGTCTAACAGTGGTATTGCGTTGTTTATTGTAAAACACGTTTGGTTCTCTGATGTGCTTTCAGAAAGGAAATCTGCCACACCTTACCTAGTCTGGCTGACATATGACTACAGAGCCACAGCAGTGTGGTTGACTCTTAACCATGAAAATGAAGAATGGGTAATAAATGCTGGCCCTGCCAGTGATGTCTACATCCCATGGGCAAATGTTTTAAGAATGTTAGCAATTCTAACCTCATCCACCGTTTCAAATGTATGAGCATTCTGTTGAAATGCAGACCATGGGCAGCTATCAGCCGAGGGGCATATCTTGCAGCACGATTCATAGAACAACAGTGTGATGATGCTGCTTCTTTAACAAGGTTGTATTGTCTTTGGTTTCTTTCAAAAATGTCTGACAAGACACAGGTTCCTGATTGTCAAGCTTGATCTACTTGAAGAAGCTTTAAGTTTAAAAAAAAACACTTGTGCAATGAAAGGGGAGTGGCCAGTTCTCCCAGCTCAGCTTTTCTCTGGTTTGGTTTGGGTTTTAGCAGTCTGGCTGTTCAGAGTAAGCAGTCAGTCAGTTTGGAGGCTGCTGGTCAATGAAACAGCTCCATGGAGGAGGATGCTCTATGCTGAATCTCTGTGTTATCTCCCTCTCTCTCTCATGTAAGACCCAGGGTTTGATTTTACCTTTCTTGCCATGGTGTGTTTGTGGGGATTGTTGCAGGAATTTGGAACAGCATCATTTAGTTGGAATAATCTGTTGGGTCTTTAGAGGTTAAGCTATTCCATATACTGTTTGCTTTTGTTTGTGTTTCATTCGGTAATCTTGCAAATAAATTGTTTTGTTTAAAACTAAGTGCTGCATCACTCCTGGAATATCCACTTCACACCTGCTTGGAAAACCAGTAAAGTTAGGGTTGGGCTACCTTTTATTTGAAATATTCTGAGGGAGTCTGGCCTGGTCCATAACAACACTGCCCCATTCCTGTGAAGAATGGGGACTAAGGTTTTGACTGTTCAGGTTACAAGTGAGTGATCCAAAACATGGGCATTCATTTTGAACTTTTCATGACCTCTGAAAGTCCCAAAGCACTTTGTGGCCAATTGAATACTTTGTAGAGAGGAGTCGTATAGGAAATGCAGCAGCTAATTTTGTACACAGCGACCTCCCACACATAGCAGTGCGATACATTGTCAGATCATCTGTTTTAATGATAGGCTGGATCAACTAAATTACTAGAAGGAAGCAATTTAGTGAGCCAATCAGCCTTTTTCCCTTTCATGAACACTTGCTTCTGACAATCCAACCTCTACCTACTCCATGTAACTAGCCCATCGGGGGTGGTGTAGTGGTGATTCCACTGACTAGCATTAGGCTGTGGGTTTCTGAACTGTATCAAATGGACTATTCAGTTTGTTTTGGTTTCTGTTTCCAGTTGCTTTTTGTGGAAGAGCAGATGGTGGAGGTGAAGTCATACACCAGTTTGCAGTCCCAGTTTGGTGTGGGGCCAGTACATAGCTGAATCACCACACTCGGCAGTTGCTCTCTGACCATCTGTCTGTTCTGCGCAATAAATGCCAGACATTTTTGTTTTAGCTCGTTATTTCTGTGTGTGAAAAATGGGCATTGGCCAGTCAGGGGGAGATGGCTGTGCTGGTGAGAGGAGTGACAAGATTAAAGAGCATTGAAGTCAACCCAAAGGTGGTCAAAGCCGAGAAACAAGCCATTTGACCTGACTTTATGTTTTCATCATGTTGTTTATTGACCATCAAAACTACCCCCAAGAAGGTCACAATGATAATTGGGTTGAGGCACCATTTCAAATGGTGGTGAAGAGTCAGCCACAGTGCTGTTAGCCTGGTCTCACACATTGGCCAGACCAAATAAAGGTGGTGGATTTCCTTCCCTGAAGGGCATACAGATGCTTTTCATGGTTTTTTACAGGCATCCCATGGCTTCATGTTAATTATTACTGATTCCAGTTCTACAACAGAGCTCATGTTCCTCATGCCCACTCTCTTCAGCTCACCTTATCAACATATCCTTGTATTTCTTCGTCATGTATCTCTCGAGTTTCCCTTTCAACTCATCAATGCCAATTACAACAAAAACTCTTTGAGGCATCAAATCCCATACTCTAAGCACTCTCTGGGTGATGTTATTTCTTCAGAACTCCCTTGTTTTGCTGGATAGCAGGCATGGGAATACATGGGGCAGTCGAGATTATCCTTTAATATTTCCAGCGGATTTGTTCAGGTTGGGTTGTGTGTATCTGCCAATGTTTTTTGGCTGAGGGTTGACTTTCCAGAGGTTTATAAAATCATGCATGAATAGGGTGAATAGTCAAGGTCTTTTCCCTGGGGTCGGAGAGTCCAGAACAAGAGGGCATAGGTTTAGGGTGAGAGGGGAAAGATATAAAAGGGACCTAAGGGGCAACTTTTTCACACACACGGTGGTACGTGTATGGAATGAGCTGCCAGAGGAACTTGTGGAGGCTGGTACAATTACATCATTTTAAATGCATCTGAATGAATAGGAAGGGTTTAGAGGGAAATGGGCCAAATGCTGCAAATGGGACTAGATTAATTTAGGATATCCGGTCAGCATGGATGAGTTGGATGGAAGGGTCTGTTTCCATGTTGTACAGCATGATGACTCTAAAACCCAATATCCACTTAAAGACAACCACGGGCAGCAAGATCAAGAACTTATCATTGTCATGAAGCACTGATGTGAATTACAGCACAATGTGACAATAATGCAATCTTCTGTTAAAATTGTTGCCATCAAAATGGATCCATTGCCACGTTTGTGTGCGTATTCCCTCTCTGTTCTGCTCTCTCATGATAAAATACAAATAATAAGCAAAAGTGAGGACTGCAGATGCTGGAAACCAGAGTTTAGATCAGAGTGCTGCTGGAAAAGCACAGCAGGTCAGGCAGCATCCGAGGAGCAGGAAAATCGACGTTTCGGGCAAAAGCCCTTCATCAGGAATAGAGGCAGAGAGCCTCCAGGGTGGAGAGATAAATGGGGGGGGGGGGGGGGACTTTTTTTTTCCTGAATTATTCTCACAGTTAAACTGATACAAAGCATGCTTTTTTTTAACCAAAATAGTTCCCTTGTGTGAAGAAAGAGTAAATGGACTTTCCACCATAGGTTTAGTAGAGATGTGAGGAAAACATTTTCCCCACAGAGGGTGGGAACCTGGAACTCACTGCCTGTAAGGGTGGGAGAGGCAGAAACTGTCAGCACATTGAAGAAGTATTGAGGTGTGCTCTTCCAATGCCAAAGCACACAAGGCTATAGGCCAAGTGCTGGAAAATGGGATTTACATCATTAAGTGGTTGTTTTCGACTAGCACAGACACAATGGGCCAAAGGGCCTTCTTCTGTGGTGTAGACCTCGATGACTCTATGATTAATTCTGTATCCAGAATAATCAGCAAATTATGCAAAAACTAGTTGAAATGCATGATTATAAAGTTCAGACTCCTTAAAGCTTTAGCTGACAGGCAGCACTACCAGGTCAGGAAGGTTTGAATGTAATAAGTTGCCTGCATTAATATACGCTGTGTTTTGGAATTGATGTTTCCATTGTTGCAATCCCAGCTGAAATCCCAGACTGAAAGCTGGCATCATGGATTACAGTTTGTTTTGTTTATACCTCACAATGTGGTTTTTCACTGAAACACAAACATCAAGGCTACAGATTTTGTTTTAACAAAAGAACAACAGTTTATTATACAGAAGGAGTAGAAAAAAAATGGAATGAACCAAACTACTTCAGTGCAACACAATTTAAAATATTTTGAAATGACGGTAAAGTACAATTTCATCTTTGCCAACACCCTCATTTCATTATGCTGAAACACCAGAAGCTGCCCTTCTCTTTCCCATTTCTGGGTCTGATTTTACTGCTTCTTTTAATTTGCATTATTGAGAGTTTTGTAGCCTTTTACTTGATTAGTCACACAACTGAACTTAGAGTGAGATTTTCTCTGCCTCAAATAATTCCTGCAGAATTCTAACCAAACACTTCTGATCTGGAACTTCAAAACAAAATCCTTGCCCTGAGGTAAACTGTTTCCCACTGGTTTTAAATTTTCTCCTTATTTCAGGAGAAACTATGCCTTTACATCTAACTACAACCAGGGCTTATGCAAACTAAAGTGAAGAGCTTTCCAAATGGTTCCTTTCGGAATTTGAGTAATAAACTTTGTTTTTGTTGTTAAAAGCAAATTTGCAGCTTTGTGTGCTTGTGTTTCAGTGAGAGACTGCCACTTTAAGTTAAGCAATAAAACATGATCTATCAAGCCAGGTTTCATTCTGGGATCTGATGTGTCTAGTAATAACACCAGCTGGATTGTAGCAGTATTGGGTGAATGCTTAGCAGCATAGAACTTAAGAATTGTCAAAAGGAAACGATGGATCTTTTAATCTTGCATTCATCAGAACTAGGACACAAGGGGCAAGCTTGAGAAAAGAAACACCATTTTATACAGAATGAGAAGAGGGTGCTGATTGCAGGTGCAGCAAGTACAGTTAACTGTCGATCTTAAACCTTAGACAAGCCGGTAGATTCTGATTGGTCAGGGGATTGCCATGAGATGTGTTTGGCTGTCTCCATTAAACTTTTCTTGAAAAAAATGGTGTAATTCACATATACAAATTTGTATTGCTCCTGTAAAACAGATTCTGAGTAATTATGAATGTAGCTTGCAGCATTGACAAATGCCCCATACTGTGAGCCCAGTTGATGGTCTTTACCTGCTTTCCAGTGTAAGCTGGTAGCACAGTTTGTGCCTTGCATAGTCTAGGCGAAAGTGAGGACTGCATTTGCTGGAGATCAGAGTCAAAAAGTAGGGTGCCAGAAAAACACAGCAGGTCAGGCAGCATCTGAGGAAGTGTTGACTCTCCTGCTCCTCGAATGCTGCCTGACCTGCTGTACTTTTCTGGTGCCACACGTTTTGGTCTTGCATAGTCTATTTCTCATATCCTAGTTCTGCTGAGCCCGAGACAAAGAAACTTCTAGACTACTGTAAGCAATATTTAAGTGATTTAAGTAAATATAAATTTAAGTAAGTGTGCCTTTGAGTATAAGAGTTGGGACATTATGCTGAGATTGTACAGGACATTATTGAGGCCTGTTCTGGAGTATGGTGTCCATTTCTGTTGAGGAAGGATATTATTAAGCTGGAGAAGGTTCAGAGGAAATTTATTTGGAGTGGGGTATTTGAAGACTAGGAGGCATATTTTTAAGGTGAGAGGAGATAGATTACATAAAAAAAAATGAGGGGCAATTTTTTTAACATAAGTGGCTCACGTGTGGAATGAACTGTCAGAGGAAGTGTGGATGTGAGTACAATTACAGCATGTAAAAGGTACTTTGAGAAGTACATGAATAAGAAATGTTTGGTGGGATGTGGGCCAAGCACCGGCAGGTAGGACTAGTTTGGTTTGGAATTATGTTTAGCATGGACTGGTTGGACCAAAGAGTCAATTTCCAAGCTGAATGACTCTAAAATTAGGGAGAGATGTATAATGGGCAGTTGATTGATTGTAACTTGTTTCATAACAGCAGTCAAAGTTAGTCATGCCCTTAGTGCATGATAGCAGGTACACTTTGGTGCCTCAGTCCTCATAGCCCTCAGATCTAACCCTACTTAGTCTGGTTCCCCACATGGTGCAGGAGATTGACACGTGGTATAAGGAGACACTAATGAGCCAGTCAATGGATCAATAGCCAGCTGCTTATATTTTCATTATTAGTCCTCAGTTGTTTGAGAGACCTAATCACTCTGTCTAACTTGAAGAGCCCTCCAGGGGTTTGTCGTTTTGAACTCCTGCCATTTGGTCCAATAAAGGGATGAAAATTGACATCCCCTGAGTGTGTAGCTTCAGGTGACAGGCAGCTGTTCTGTTGAAATGAGGTCGTCAGTGTTCCTTTCCGACAGAGAGATGATGTGGGTGATCCGGCCACCACCTGCAGCCTCGCCTGATCTCAGCTCTGACCTTCGGTCAAATGAAATCACCAAACAACCTTGCCACCTCAGTGCAGTGTTTTGTCATTGTATGAGTGGACTGATTCTGTAATAAACTCCCTTACTGGAGCACGCGCAAGTGAAACACCAGACCTTGTGTTTAATTAGGGCTGCCAAACATCTTTAATGTTGCTTGTTCAAGATGTTGGTGAGCCTTGCATGTTTATCCAGAGTGTCATTCGAGGTTAAGGATATTCGAGGTTAGAGAGTGTTCAGCAAGGTCATGGGTTCACGATGTGCCAACCCCGTGCTCAATACCTCATGGTATGGTTGGAGCAGACTCAGACTCTGAGCCAATTGCAGAACAATGAAGCTGGGCTGATTCTCCTTAACACAGGAAGATGTGAGATTTAATTGTGGGATACAGAAATATGCAACATTCTGTGTATGTAACCATCTGTGCAGTGATAAACAGAGCTATTTTTTCCAGTACTGTATAACTCTTCTTCAGAAATTCTGTTTATCTCTCTGTCTCCCTCTCTGTCTCCCTCTCTGTCTCTCCCTCTCTGTCTCCCTCTCTCTCTCTCCCTCTCTCTCTCTTTCTCTCCCCCTCTGTCCACAGATGCAGCCAGACCTGCTGAGTTTCTCCAACACTCTGTGTTTGTACCATTTTTGGGCAGGGTGTTAACTGTTTCTAGTTAAAGGCAAAATCTTGCAGATGTTGGAAACTTGAAATGAGCAAGGAGAATGCTGGATAAACTCAGCAGGTCTGGCTGCATTTGTGGGAGAGAGAGATAAACAGAATTTCTGAAGAAGAGTCATACGGATTTTGAAGCATTACTTGTGTTGGTTTCAGCTTTAGTTAGGCTAAGCGAGACCCTGCCTCGCATTGGGGTGAATATAATGGATTCCACAGCTCTGCTCTAAAGATAAACAGTCGAGTGCTCACTGGTGTCCTGACCAATATCTATTTCCTCAGCTGGCAGTTACTTCAGACAGGTTGCTGAGTTATTTGCCTCAACATGTTTGCAAGATGTCAGAAGAAGGTTTAAGCCAAGCTGTCATCTGCCTTTTGTGCAGTATGTATTAAGTATTCCACAGCATCATTTGTCCTTCAGTCATAGTCATACAATACAGAAACAGACCCTTTGGTCCATGTTGAACATAATCCCAAACTAAGCTAGTCCCACCTGCCTGCTCCTGGTCTATATCCCTCCAAACCCTTGCTATTCATGAACTTATCTAAATATGTTTTAAATGTCGCAATTGCGCCCACGTCCACCACTTGCTCAGGAAGTTCATTCCACACATGAACCACCCTCAATGTAAACGATTTGCCCCATCCTGTCCTTTTTAAAATCTCTCTCCTCTCACCTTAAAACCATGCTCCATAGTCTTGAAATCCCCCACCCTCGGGAAAAACAACTACCGTTAACTCTGTCTGTACCCCTCATTATTTTATAAACTTCCATCAGGTCGTCTCTCATCCTTGTACGCTGCAGTGAAAGAAGTCCCAGCCTATCCAGCCTTTCTTTATAACTCAAATCTTCCACACCCAGCAACATCCTGGCACATCTCTTCTGAACTCTCTCCAGTTTAAAAATATCCTTGCTATAACTGTGTGACCAGAACTGGATACAGTATTCCAGAAGAGGCCTCACCAATGTCCTGTACAACCTCAGCATGACTTCTCAACTCCTTAAACGCAAAGGACTGAGCAATGAAGGCAAGCGTGCTAAATGTCTTTTTAACCACTCTGTCTGTATGTGACACAAACCTCAAAGAAGTAAGTACCACGCCACCAGAACATATCAGAGTAAGAGGTTCCTTATCCCATTGCTGTCCATGGGACCTTACTGTGTACAAAACCAGTGGAGGCAACAGCCGAGTGGTATTATCATTGGACTGTTAATCCTGAGACCCAGGTAACAATCTAGCGACCCAGTTTGAACTCTGCCATCTGTGGGAGATGGTGGATTGTGAATTCAAAAAGAAAACAAATCTGGAATTAAGAGTCTACTGATGACCGTGAATCCATTGTTGATTGCCTTTCACTTGGCTGCAGTCTGACACAAAGCTTCACCTTAAATAACATCCTTATGTCGCTGCCAAGTTTTGAAACAAAATGACTGATATGGAATGCCTGGGATAGGGTTGTCATAGAGACAGGCCCTTTGGCCCAAACTGGTCCATGCCGACTATAATGTCCATCAACACTAACCCCATTTCCCTGCACTTGGCCTACACCCTTCTAAACCTTTCCTATCCACGTATTTGTCCAAATACCTTTTAAATGTTAATGTACCCGCCTCAACCACTTCCATTGGCAGCTCATTCCATATGAGTACCACCCTCTGTGTGAAAAAAGTTGCCCCTCAAGTTCTGCATTCCTGTTGGAAGTAGCTCTGACCCACAAGCAGTCACCAAACAGGAGACTGACAATTGGCTTTAATTAACATGGAGTCAGAGGGAGATGAGCCGCAGGAAGGAGAGCTCTGCAGACAGCCACGCACCAGCTTCCCATTTCCTTGCTCATTCCCTTCCACTTGTAGCTGTGAAATCCAGAGGTTTCCTGAGAGTCACTTCAATTTTGGTGCAAGCAAATAGCAAGGCAAAAGGATATCAGCACTGAGGGACTAATATTTGTAAAGTTAAATGAAATGATGGAGTCGGCTGATAAAATTGCTACAGCCATTAAAAATGTATTCGAAGTGCATCCCAGTTCAGCTGGTGCAGAGTGAATGGTTCTTCTGTTCTCGCAGCTGAGTTTTAATTCTGTTTGTGTTTCCAAACTTGCTGCTGGGGACACTAATGCTGCAAAGCACTGTATTCCTGCTGGTCCTATCATCGCTGAATGAGCTAACCCTGAAAAATGCAGTAAATCCTCCTTTTATTGTCAAATTACTCGTTCCTTTTGCTCATGTTCAGGCTATTGGTGGAATGAGCTGTGATGTGTTAATAAAACAAGAAAGTGGACCAGTTTGAAAGACTTTCCTTGAAATGTCCTCACTCCACCTGACAAGGGTGGATTGTTGTCTATTTATTCATGCATGAAGGCGTTGCTGACTGGGCCAGCATTTATTGCCTATCCCTAATTACCCAGAGGGCAGTTAAGAGTCACCAACATTGCTGTGGGTCAGGAGTCACGTATAGGCCAGACCAGATAAGGATGACAGTTTCCTTCCCTGAAGGACATTAGTGAACCAGATGTGTTCCCAGATGTGTTCCCAGATGTGTTCCCAGATGTGTAAGTAACGAAAGCAGATGGAAGCAAAGCAAAACCAATCTTATGGCCTTCTTATTAAAGTCAGAATTTATAAAAACGTATTCATTCACATGACAAGGGTGTTGCTGGGAGAGCCCGTATTAATTGCCTCTAACTAAGCTTTGAGATGAGGTTGCCATAGTAGTTATTGTCACTGGGCTACGTGGTTTTTTTCCTGCGGGGATTTCGTCTATGTGTTCCAGTTTCCTCCCACAGTCCAAAGATATGCAGGTTCGGGTGAATTGGCTGTGTTAAATCTCTTATAGTGTTCAGGGATGTATAGGTTGGGTGGGCTAACCATAGGAAATATGAAGGTATGGTAGATGTCTGGGTGGGATGCTCTTTAGAGGGTTGGTGAAGACTCAACGGTTGAATGGCTTCTTTTCACATTGCAGGGATTTGCGATTTTTGATAAGATTTATAACTCAGGTTGAGGTTCAGGTTGTAGGTTTGCTCGCTGAGCTGGAAGGTTTGTTCTCAGATGTTTCGTCACCATGCTAGGTAACATAGTCAGTGAGCCTCCATGAAGTGTTGTGTTATGTCCTGCTTTCTGTTTATGTGTCTTGGTCTGTTAAGGTGGGTGATATCATTTCCAAATCTTTTTCTCAGAGGTTGGTAAATGGGGCCCAAGTCGATGTGTTTATTGATGGAGTGCCGGTTTGAAAGCCAGGCCTTTAGGAACTCCCGTGCGTGTCTCTGTTTAGTCCATTCTGGGGTGGATGTGTTGTCCTAGTTGAAGTGGAGTCCATGCAGATGAAGAAGAACAGGAATTCCTAAAGGCCTGGCATTCAAACCGGCACTCCATCAATAAGCACATCGATTTTGGGCCCCATTTACCAACCCGTGAGAAAAAGATTTGGAAATGATACCACCCACCTTAACAGACCAAGACACATAAACAGAAAGCGGTACAGTACACCAGGGCTTCACCGGGGGCTCACTGAAGCTGCCACCTAGCATGGTGATGAAATGTCTGAGAATGAACCCACCAGCTCAGTGAGGAAACTTACAACCTGAACTGTATGGATTCTATGATCTACTAATCAATTGCCTGAAGTTCTTATTTTCTGAGCACCTGACAGATGGTGAAATCTGGAATTAAAGTCTAATCTAGTGGTGACTATATAGCCACTCTTAATTGTTGTAAAAACCCCATCTGGTTCACCTTTAGGAAGGATGTTTGCTGACCTTTCCGGGTGTGGCCTGCATGTGACTCCAGATTCACAGCATTGGGATTGACTCTTAACTATCCTCCATGAGAGCCTAGCAAGCTACTCAGTTTGACGATAAAAAGTGCCAGTGACTTCCCATGAATGAATGAAAGGAATCAAATAAAAATTGCTTTTGAAATGTTTGGGCAGATAACTCAGTAGCTTGTCAGACCATTTCAGAGGAAAGTTATCAGCTGTGCGTCTGGAGTCACATGAAGGCCAGACCAGGTGCAGATGGCAGAGTTCCTTCCCTGACGGACATTCACGTTCCAGTCAGGCTTTTCCTGACAACCTAATACTTTCATGGTGACTATTAGAGTTTATTTCGTGCCAAGTTTCTTTAATTGTTTAAATTTGAATTCCCATCTGCTGAGGTGAAGTTTGAATTCCTGTCACAGGGTCATTTGTCCTAGATTCTGGATTAACAGTCCAAAGACAGAACTGCTTCACTATTTTTCTCAACAGTGCATTTGATGAGCCTTTGTCTCCAAAACCCAATCGATGTTTTTAAACAATTTGAAGAGTGATACTGATGTTTAGTTTCATTACTGAGATCAAACTGTCAAAGGGCTGCATTTTTTTCCTGTAATCTAAAGGAAAATGATTGTTCATAAACTGTTGTTATAAACGAGCGAAGGTTTAATCAAACAATTTAACTAATTGTGGAAAATTGATCTGTTGGACAGGGGAGAATCTCAGATGTTGCCAAACCATTATTGTGATTGATGTCTGGATAACAGAACCCCTGATAATTCCACTGTTGTGTTTTCTTTCTGATGAAATGATTGAATTTGCATTTACCTCACATTGCAAGATGTTGCTTTATTTAGTGTACATTCAGTGATGTGTCCATTCTATCTATGTCCTGAGAGCACACATTGGTAAGAGTCAAAGTTGGAGTAACACTCAGTGTGTGCTGAACGGTTGGTGGAATTTAACTAACTAAACTGAGTTGGCAAAGCTGGGGCAGCACAATGTTGGTTTGCACGCAGTAATACAGATGGAATTTAGCTTGCAAGGTTAGCTGAAGCCAAGTGGGAAGAAATTTCAGACACCGCTCTCACCCCGTTGAATCTGTCTGGCTGGATAATCATTAACAGCCTCTCCAATTCTGCAGCCCTCCCTGGTTCCTGAAACTAACTCATTCTCGTCCTGTAATAAGTTTCCTCCCTGACATGCTTCCTCCCTGTCTCCCTACAACCCTTGGTGATCCTGCAGTGCTGACAGCTCGTATGGCCATGATTTTTATGGCCCCATCATGGAGTCACATGTCGGCCAGACCAGGTAAGGATGGCAGATTTCCCTCTTTGAAAGGCATGAGGGAACCAGATGGGTGTTCACAACAGTTGATAGTGGTTACATGTTTTTACCAGTGGTCGATGTTAAATTTCACCATCTGCTGTCTTGGGATTTAAACCTATCATGTCAGAACAGCAGCTTGAGTTCTAGATTGTTAGTTCATTGATATTATCATTGACATGACTCAGTGGCATTACACCTGCCTGCCCTTGCATTCAGCTGCCTGGCCCCTCAGCTCTGCATGTTCCTTGCTGAACCCACTGGCTCTCTACCTCACTTGTCTTCTAAGATGGTCCTTAAAACCAACCATTTTAACAAAGCACCTGCTCTAATGTCACCTCCTCAGTAAAGTGGCAGATTACCTCTGATAATGTTCCAATATATTGTGCTTCAGTGCTTTGAGTGGATGTGCAAGTGACAATATATCTTCTGACATTTGTTAACTAATGAACTCATTCTGTCATTAACTCAAGAAAGCCTGGTAAAATTGGCTCCTTTTTAAAAATGTAAATGTATTTGGTTCCAGAGAAAGACATCCACAAGGAAAGGGATGCTTTTATTAAGTTAACCTTGTTGCAACTAACTTGGGCTGGAGGGGGGAAGGGGGAGGGGGGCAACTTAGAAAGGGAGACGGTTCATCCCTCCAGTCTGCTCCACCTTCATATCATGTTAATTAGCTTATAGAAATGATGACCAGTTTCCTCCCCCCACACACCCCCACCTCCTCCTACAATGCTGTCACACTGTTTTAAGGGTGGGGCTCTTACCCAGCACTGGTGGTGAAACAGAGTGTATCCTGTCCTTACCACATTGGGAGTGGAGACTTTGTGAATCGAGTGTGTGCAGCGGGAATATTATTTGTGCATTTGCAGTGTGGCACTGCAGTTTGGGGGATGCACATGGATAAATAGGAACAGGAGTAGGCCACTCGGCCCCTTTGAGCCTGTCTCACTATTCAGTAAGATCGTGGCGGATCCAATTTCAATCCCAATTCAACATTCCTGCATGCTCCAATCATCTTTCACCCTCTTGGTCATCAAGAGTTTAGCTCCCTTTGCCTTAAACATATTTTAATGATGGTGTACCACTCGCTTTTGAGGAAGGGAATTCCAAAGACACTCAACCCTCTGAGCATTTGTTTTCCTCTCTCTGTCTTAGATAGACAACCATCATTTTTAAATGATGAAGGAACATCGTTTCCCCATCCACTCAGTCAAGCCCCCTCAGGAATGGATCTGTTTCAATGAAGTTGCCTCTGATTCTGGAGGATACAGGCAGAGCGTGTCTAGCCATTCCTCATAAGGCAATCCACTCGTTCCAGGTTATATTAAACAAAAATAAATTCACTGCTTAGTCTTACCATATCATAAGGCTGGTTTCCCATTACAGAAGCGATCAGTAGTGATTTAACCTTAAGGTCGTCGTGCATCAGGCAAGGGGAGAGGTTGAGAAAGAAAGTCCATCATGGGAACCTCAGCCAGTGCAGGAATAGAACCCACACTGTTGGCATCACTCTAGCCAACTGAACTAAACCAGTCATCTTAACTTCTCAATCGGTGGGGGTGTTTGACTGTAGGAGGGGGAAGCAGTGGCCTAGTGGTATTCTCGGTAGCCTGTCAATCCAGTTACCCAGGTAATGCTCTGGGGACCTGGGTTCAAGTCCTGCTGTGGCAGATGGTGGAATTTGAACTCAGTAAAATCTGGAAGTAAGAGTCTAATGGTGACCAGGGATCCATTGTCGATTGCTAGAAAACCACATCTGGTTCAGTAATGTCTTCCATTATGGTCAGGCCTACATGTGACTCCAGTCCCACAGGAATATGGTTTGGCTCTTAACTGCTCTCTGGGCAATTAGGGATGGACAATAAATGCTGGCCTAGTCAGTAACATCCTCATCCTGTGGATGAATAAAAGAAAAAGGAGGATAATCACAGCAATGTAGGTGAGGAGGCTTCATCAACACATAGCTGGGGCCACAGGCCCCAAGAAAGAAACTACTGGTCCCCAGGTTAATCCTGAAACAGGTAGCTCCTTCCATGATCAGCTTTATCTTAGCAGCGGTATGTCTAAGATTCCCAGTCTTGAGAAATAGTGGTATTATTTCAGAAACCAAACATTCCTTTTTGTCATTTGCTTCTTTTCTGAATATTGGATTTGCTCCCCAATTGAATAATCAGAGACACTGAGCAGTTCATGGGAAATATTTAATATCATTTTAATGTGTAATTGGGCTCGAGTTTGGCAAGCTAACTTGGCAATCTACTGTCATTCATTTTAGCAGCAAGTATTTAATGGATGCTTGGGGTTAATCAAAATCAGTTGATTATGAATAATATGATTGATATATCTCACCAGATTATGATCAGCATTCAAGTGGTGTATAAAATACCAGTTTAGATGATTATAATGCACTCTGTGTAATTATTATCTGCAGTCTATACAGAAGCAATTTGTTTTGATTAAATTGTCCATTTAACTCTGCGTTTCAAAGGGCTAGAAGTATTCAGTGCAGATTTATTGTACCTTGGGCCAGGAAGATTAAGTTGTCCTTTAAACTGAGCAATCTAAGTAGTTCCTTCGTGGGTTTGCTCCCTTTTGTGTACGAAGATTGTTCAATGCTCCCCTATTTGTGACCACATTATGGTTATATTATGATTTATGAGCTGTTTGTTCAGTGGACGCCATTAATGATCCAGAGAGGATTTCTGTGCCTGTCAAATTCTTTTAAAATGTTCATTAAGTGAACGGGATGCAATTGAAGGTAAACCTTGCTCTAATGACTGAAGTGACTTTGTGCATTTTAATGCATTGGCCTTTCCCCACAGAGTGAAGATATCAGCTCAGCTCAGCTTGTAACAAACTTGCTGGTAACTCAGAAAAGTTTGGTTCAGGTTACACTCTGAGTGACTGTTCTAGACTGATACTACAAGCTGGTATTGTATTAGTGCTGTACTTCAAAAGAGGCATGAATCCATGAGACTGAGCCTTTTACTAACTGGAAAGAAGATGGCAAAACCTTCGGTGCACTAATCCAATGAAACTTGATGATTCTGAAAGATGTTGTTTTGCTGGAACGTCTGTGCCTGATAAACTTAAGATCATAAGAAACAAAGGCCGGAATAGGCCAGTCTATCAAGTTTGCTTTACCGTTCAGTAATGTCTGATCTGATTTTGACTTTACTCCAGGTTTCTGCCTGTTCCCCATACCGTTTAACTCCAAAGTCTTGTCAATCTCAGCCTTGAAACTATTCAGTGACCCGGTCGCCGCTGTTGTCTGATGCAGTGCATTCCAAAGATTAATGATCCTCGTAAAGGAGAAATTATCAGTCATCTCTGTCTTAATTTGAAACTCTGCCCCCTCATTCTCGTTTCTCTACAAGAAGAATACAACTCCTTCTCTGCACCCCCATCCCGAATCTTTTATGTTTCATTAAGATCGCAGCTCATTCTTCTCATCTCCAGCACACGTGGGTCTAACTTACACAACCTTTCCTCCTTTGACACCCTCTGAAAACTGGAGCCCGGATTTTTTTTAACATATTGGTGCACATTGCTCCAAACCAACAGCTGGCCTTTAACCGATGAGCTAACAAATGAAATGGATCTGATTACACCAAGGACCATTTATTCCACAGCCATTTGTATTGTCAATTATTAAACAAGTCATTACAGGCGAAGGATTCATTTAGCTCATGATATATTTGGCAGGACTCCAGTTTAATTTAATTTAGTACCAGTATATAAATTAAAGTAAACTGTTAACTTGTATATTTTAGTTTCTGCAGATATTTATTTGTGATTCATGACTGTTTCAATAGTCAGCCTTTATTTTGTGATCCAGACATGACATCCCTTTTGAGGATATTGTATTGGAGGACAATATGATATGGATTGTAATACAAGACAGGAAAGGATGGACTGTACTTGGAAAAAGCCGCAATAAACATATTGTGTTTGGACCTATATTGACACAAGTTGCAGTTGTCAAACCTACCATACAGATATCCAATGGTTACTTTGTAGAGCAGCCAGAAGTAGCAAAGTGGTAAAGTTAGTGACTGCTAGTCTAGAATACCCAGGCCAATGTTTTGGAGACATGGGTTTGAATCCCACCAGGGCAGACTGTGGAAATTTGAATTCACTAAAAATTGGAATCAAAATCCTGATCTAATGATAACTGTGTAACTGTTGTGAAGACTCATCTGGTTCACTAATGAACTTTAGGGAGTGTGTTGATACTGCAGCTTTAAGAAATACATTTTATCCTGTTTTCTTTCGAAGCAAGGTTTTAAGGCAGAGGTGACAAGCAGTCTACCAGAGTTACAAGAGTAAACTGCTTGTGAGGCCTTGAGTTTTTTTTTTAAAGTTGGAGCTATAGAAGTAACCTGAATAGGTGTGGACAAACACTCGATTAATCAGGGTTTTTAATTTTAGCTTTCAGCTGTTGTTTCTCAGGTCTCAGCAGGGTTGGAAGCTTCAGTAAATCTCTCCTGATTGCTACACTCTCTCAGAATTTTCTCTTGCTGTTTCTTCCTCCTGGGAGGCAGTCTGTTTTCTGAAGTTGCCTTTTGCAAAGGGTGTGTTAATGGGATGTTACTATGTTGGAATAGTTAATTAATAATAGCCACTGTGTGTATTATTCTGTTAAGTTTTCCAATTGAGTTAAAATATTCGAATTCCTTCCTGTAACTATAGTGGATGAATAAAGTATGATTTGCTTTAAATCCGGTAGTTTGACAAATCAAACTGCATCTGGAAAGCAACACCTTACATTTACCTTTAAAACAAAACAAGAGTAAGGTCTAGGCTTTCTTCTGAACATATTGAGTGGGTTTGATCTCATCCATAATAGGAGGAAAATCTGGTATGGCCTACAAGTGACTCCAGACCACGGCAATGTGGTTGGCTGTTAATCAATTACAAAACTACTGATGGTGATCATAGAAATTGTTGTAAAAAACCCATCTGGTTCACTAATGTCCTTTGGGAAAGGAAATCTACTGTCCCTACCTGGTCTGGCCTACATGCGATTCCAGGACGCACAGCAATGTCGTTGACTCTTATTTGCCCTGTGGTAAGGCCTGACACACCACTCATCGGCAATAAATGCTGGCTTTGACAATGACATTCACGTCCAGTGAAAGAGTAACGAAGAAAGGTTTATGTTATATTGAGTCTGCAGCAGCAAAATAGACCATTTGCTGAACTGATGTGTGCCAAAATTACTACTCCTCAGAAGCTACCTCTCACCTTCCTCAATCTTACCAAACTCACTATTCCTTCCTCCCACACTAATTTATCTATCTCACTCATAACGGGATCAATCTTACTCACCTCAACCATCACCTGTCGCACAAGGTTCCACAGTCATCTTTGGATAAAGAATTTTAACCACTTATCCATTAATTTGTTAGTCGACGATCCCTACTGCCCACTCTTGAGCTTGTTGGCTTTCTCTGCCTTGTGGAAGATCCCAGTTTATAACACATACATAGGAATCAAACCCTTCAAAACTAGGAAGCATGCTGGCTTCCAAGTTCTTACTCATTCCAGTAGATGGTCACAAGCTCTGCCAGGATTCAACCTATGCAGCCCACGGATTGATGGTTTTATTTCCATTGCTTTTCTTTTTGGGAATTAGTGGTGGGCGGAGCCTCAGTGAGGGGACCTGTTACGTGTGGGTGAGGCAAAGGGTGACGGCAGTGGAGGATTCCCTATGTTGAAGGACTGTTGTAGGACTGCGTTGAGGAGGAACGTCCTCACCCAGAGGGTTGTGAATCTGTGGAATTCCCTGCCCAGTGAAGCAGTTGATGCTACTTCAGTAAATGTTTTTAAAGCTAAGGTAGATTTATTTTTGACCAGTAGATGGATTAAGAGTTACTGTGAGAGCTGAGGCCAGAAAAAGATCAAAATGATCTGATTGATTGGCGGAGAAGGCTTGAGGGGGCCAGATGACCAGCTCCACATCTTCCCCAACCTCAATGGCACTTGGTGCTGGCTCTGGAGGCCAATATATTGAGTGAGAGGCAGCAGGTGTAATGAAGTGGAACCCATGTGGGGCAAGACGCTGCCCTGAGTTGGAAATTCTGAAGAACTCTTAAAGTCATGTGCTGTTTTAAAATAAGAGAACTTCACAAACACCTCAAAGTCATCTGCAGCATTGGTGACCGGGCCTTCCAGTGAGATACAGCTCTAGTGATGTGTGTGTCTACCTGCAGTAATTAATTTGCAGCTTCATTACACTCCAACAAAATGAAGAAAGCCAAATGTTTAATCCTTGGTTCTCTTGAGTTAGAATCTGAAACTTACCAGCAACGTACCAATCCCAAATTGATTTTGGCTACTAGGTGAGTGAGATTGGTGTAATTAGATTTGCTTAATCAATATTTATGACACAGGTCTCCTTAGCAGCTCCAAATCCTCACTATACTACTCTTCTGCAATGCTGCTTATCTAACAGAAATATGCTGTGCAGTTAATAATTTTCGAATGTATAGTCAGCTTCTGTAGGCAATCACGCTCATAAACTCTCTGAGCAGATCAATGTACTCGATGGCTGTGGGATCTTCACTGTTCACAGGTGAGCTGCTGTGTTTATGACAACATTAACTGTACTGTCAAACGTTGTCATTAACCAGTGGAACACTCTGTGGTTTCTGAGCTCATGTAAAGTGCTCTGTGGATGTGAGCAGTGTGATATGTTAAGGAGAGGTATACCTCCCAGGAAAGGCTTGTGCTATGATTCTGATTGCCATCATGGACACCATATGATATCTGCCACCTCTGCCGGTCTGTGGCTCACATTGCTTGAGGTGGTTCTGCCACAGTCCTCCATTGTCTCTCCTGTGTCTAATAAGCAGTGGTCGAGGATACACACAGTTTGCAGAAGAACCATTGTTGGTTATTGCATCACAGTAATAAGGACAATTCCATTCCTAGTGGTGGCATAACTTTTAGGACTTTTGGGCGCTGTACAGAATACAGCCGCTCTCTCTGAAGGAAAATGCAGAACTCATTGTCTCCAACCACAGACCGAGTGAGGCAGTGACAGATTGGGTGGTGCTCAATGTAAAATGAACATTAACTCCTTCAGAACCATTCGCTTGTCATCAAGACTCTTCTTCTCACTGTGAGGTGGAAGGTGGAAGGCCAGGTTGGGGGAGAGGGGAGTGAGCTAATCAAAGGCATCCAACTTCTGAGAGGGTCTGATAGTGTCAACAAATGGGAAACGTTCCCACTTTGGAGGGGTAATCCACAAGTGGAAATAAAATAGATGCTATCAATTAAATCCAATCAGACATTCGACAAAAACTTGTTTTCCCAGAGCATGGTGACACTGTGCGAACACGTGCAGTAGTTGCGGCAAATGGCATTTGTGCATCTAATGGGAGGCTGGGTAGAGCCACGAGAAAGAAGGGAGCTGAAACATCTGCTAGCAGAAGGAAGTGCAATGGAAATTCATGTGGAACATAAATACCAGTAGGAAACAGTCAGGCTGAATGGACAGATTCTGTCCTGTGCACCCAGTGGAGACAAGAAATTGGCAAATGAAAGATTCATTTTCTGTAAGCTGCCTGCTTCTCTTTATTATAAAGTGTCACTTAATTATCTTTTACTTCATGGTTTAAACTATTTTCTGTGTTTACTCCCTCACTCTCCCTTGTTTGGTGTTTCAGCAAATCTGTCCAACATTGGCAAAATGCCAAGTAATATAAAGAAATAAAATTCGGCAGACTGCCTAGAAACATTCTTAATCTCCAAGTGTCTGTGCAAACAGAACGGACATCAAGGACCAGTGGCTAACATAGAATAACCCACTGTGATTGGCAGCTCAACAGAGAAGCAATCTGTTGCTTCTGGATTTACTTCCTGCAAAATATTGGCTTCTAACTTGCCTTGTCCACATTTCTGTGATATTGTTAACTAAAAATGATAAGAGGGCGGAAATAATTTTCCTATATAGTCGCTGTGGGTTAGCAGGAGGCTTTGAACTCCCTTCAGTCAATGAACACATCATCATGGTGCCTCATTGGCAGCACTGCTGCCTCACAGCGCCAGGGACCTGGGTTCGATTCCAGCCTCAAGTGACTGTCTGTGTGGCGTTTGCATGTTCCCCTCTGGGTGCTCTGGTTTCCACCCACAGTCCAAGGATGTGCAGGTTCGGTGGGTTAGCCATGGGAAATTGCCTATAGTGCCTAGGGATGTGTGGGCTAGCCATGGTAAATGCAGGGTTACAGAGGGTGTGTTTGGGTGAATGCTCTTCAGCGGGTCAGTGTGGACACAATGGGCCAATTGGCACACTTTATGATGATGATCTCAGTATTGTGCTTTCGACTGAATCATCATTAAAAATCTATAACCCTGACCAACCTGTCATATCACAGGAGAAATGGGAGCAAGAATATACCCCTTTCGGGCCACTCTGCCATTTAGTGGCAAGAAAGTGGGGGCGTCACAATAGTATCAGTGGCCTAGGAAGCCAGAGTCTCAGGTAAATATTCTGAGGACATGGATTCCCCTCCCACCATGGACGATAGTGAAATTTTACTTCAATAAAAATCTAAAATTAAAAATGGTGACAGTCAAAAAAATCTGTCCAGTTTGCTAACACGCTTCGGGGACATAGACCATAGAACATTACAGCGCGGTGCAGGCCCTTCGACCTTCAATGTTGCACCGACTTATGGAACCAATCTGAAGCCCATCTATCCTAGTTATTCCATTTTCACCCATATGTCTATCCAATGACCATTTAAATGCCCTGAATGATGAGGGCAGAGCAGTAGAAGTGATCAGTAAGGCGTTCGACAAGGTTCCCCATGAGAGACTGATTAGCAAGGATAGATCTCATGGAATACAGGGAGAACTAGCCATTTGGATACAGAACTGGCTCAAAGGTAGAAGACAGAGGGTGGTGGTGGAGGGTTGTTTTTCAGACTGGGGGCCTGTGACCAGTGGAGTGCCACAAGGATCGGTGCTGGGCCCTTTTTTGTCATTTACATAAATGATTTGGATGCGAGCATAAGAGGTACAGTTAGTAAGTTTGCAAATGACACCAAAATTGGAGGTGTAGTGGACA
>NC_057747.1:24415554-24444346 GCF_004010195.1 Chiloscyllium plagiosum | reverse complement strand
TTTCCCTGGGGTGGGGGAGTCCAGAACTAGAGGGCATAGGTTTAGGGTGAGAGGGGAAAGATATAAAAGAAACCTAAGGGGCAATGTTTTCACGCAGAAGGTGGTACGTGTATGGAATGAACTGCCAGAGGAAATGGTGGAGGCTGGTACAATTACAACATTTAAAAGGCATTTGGATGGGTATATGAATAGGAAGGGTTTGGAGGGATATGGGCCGGCTGCTGGCAGGTGGGACTAGGTTGGGTTGGGATATCTGGTCGGCATGGGCGGGTTGGACCGAAGGGTCTGTTTCCATGCTGTACATCTCTATGACTCTATATTGCATGCAGGGCCTTCCACAGCCCTACTACTCTTTGAGTAAGGAAACCACCTCTGTACTAAATCTATCACCCCCTCAATTTCAAGCTATGTCCCCTTGTGCTTGCCATCCCCATCTGAGGAAAAAGGTTCTCCCTGTCCACCCAATTGAACCCACTGACTGTCTTGTATGTCTCAAAGGGTTTTTTGCCAATGTTGCCTGACGTCCAGGTGACTCCAGACACTCCATCATGTGAGTGCCCTCTGAAACAGCCTAGCACACCACTGTGTTGAGGGCAATTAGCGATGGGCAGTAAGTGCTGGCCCAGTCAGCGATGCCCACATCCCATCAATCATGAAGGAATATAAAGTGGTTGGATGTCTATAAACACTGTGGTCTGCTTACTCCCATTGGCCGGTCCCCATGAATATTGCAATGACTCTCCATTACGTCCACCAACAATGTAAATCAGTGTATTCAGAATTATTCAGGGAAGGTAAATTGCTTTTCCCGCAATGAATATCTCTTTTAAAAGACATTATTTTTGAGTTCTGTAACTTTGCACAAATGGAATGCTTTGAGAAGCTGCATCATTTCCCCTGGAGGAAAGATAAGTTTTTGCTGTGATTTAATTTTATAGCAAATTCCCACATTTCCTGGATAAAGTCACCCTGCTTAGAAACAGGGCTGTGTTGGTTTGACTGGACACGCTCTGCTTATCTATTATCTCAAACCTTCTCTGCTGTGGAGCAGGGGAAGTTAATATGCAATGATTCATAAATAGCAACGCAGAGGAAAGAATATGAAACCAGATCTGGGCTATAATTCTCCCATTTGGTTTAAAAGATGGGAGAAAAGTCTGCTTTTCTTTATTGTTTAACCTGCTAATGAAACTGCTGTTTTTTAGTGAACGATTCGTGAGTACATTATGCCCCTGGAGGGACAGAGAAATATTCAGCCAGTCATGGTTCTTCCGTGATAATGAATCTTCAACACTTCTCAAGCATCTAACGAGCCCCTTAATGAGCATAAATGTTCAAAAGCTTGTTAATCCAGTAATAAACTACATCATTTTTGTGCAAAATTGATGCAAGGAAAATCCTGATTTAACTGCAGCATCACGATGCTCCCAGACACCCATCACTGCAATTCTTGAAGACTGTCTGATGTAAATAATCATAGCCCAGTCCAAGTGCACCAGAAACCTAGCGGCCTGGCAGGGCGGGGTGCCACAATGTATCTTTCTCAACTGCCCAGTCATTCTGCATGAATGGGCTGGGCAGTCCTGGAAGCCAGAGGTTGGAAGATTAGAGTCCCAGCCTGCTCAGTGCCCCAAGCTCTGTTGGATGCTGTGATCTTAAAGGATCATCCGATTCACTGGATGAGATGTTGAACCTCACTGAGTGAATGAGTGAGCCCTTGTTCACTCGCACAGAAGTTCCACCATGTCGACAATTGGCATTGTATCTTCTTTCATTTCCACACTAGCACAGCAGATGGTGGGTCTTTGGCACATTAAAGTGGACCGTTCCCTACATTGTATCACTCCCTGCTGTATGGTGACAGCAGGATGTTGCTGAATAAAAGATGAAAGAGTGGCTTCACGTCAACTTCTGATGTAAAGACCTTTGGGAGTCTTTTCTTTGATCTGGGCACCTTGCGCCGTGATCACTGTGGGTTTAAAGGTCACTGGTCTCCTCCAAGGTGCCATCAATGTTTCCTCCGACTGTCCATTACATACAAAATTAGAGTGGTGCTGGAAAAGCACAGCAGGACAGGCAGCATCCAAGGAGCAGGAAAATTGATTTTTGCCCGAAACATCGATTTTCCTGCTCCTCGGATGCTGCCTGACCTGCTGTGCTTTTCCAGCACCACTCTAATCTAGACTCTTATCTCCAGCATCTGCAGCCCTGTCCATTATATATGACCATCACCTTTCTCCCTCAACTCCTGCTTTCCACCGTGTCCATAAAATGATAAACCCATCAAATCTGCTCCACCATGCACTGGGATCATGGCTAATCTGATAATTCTCAACTCCATTTTCCTGTCTTTTCCCCTTACCCTTGCTTCCCTTACTGATTAAAAATCCATCTCTCTCAGCCTTGAATATACTTAGTGACTCAGCCTCGACAGCCCTCTGTGGTAAAGAATTCCACAGATTCCCTCTGAGAGAAGAAATTCCTCCTCATCTCTGTCTTGAATAGATGACCCCTTACTCTGAGATGGTGCCCTCTGGTCCTGGACTCTCCCACAAGGGTAAATAACCTTTCACCATCTACCCTAATGAGTCCCCTAGGAATTTTGTTTGTTTTAATCAGGTTGACTATCATTCTTCTAAGCTCCAATGAGTACAGGCCAAACTTACTTAACCTCTCCATAAAAGACAATACCTCCATACCCAGGATCAGTTGGATGAACTTTTCTCTGGTTTGCTTCCAATGATAGTATGTCTTTCCTCAGATAAGGGGCCCAAAACTGTTTACAGTATTCCAGCTGTGGTCTGATTACTGACTTATATAATTTTAATTATATCCCTATTTATTTATTGTTCTCTTTCCTTTGAAATAAAGGCCTTCCCTATTACCCACTGAGCTCGTGACTCTCAAATCCCTCTGTGCTGCAGTTTTCCCCATTTCAATAACATTCAGCTCCTCTATTTTCTCTGCCAAAACATATAACCTCACAATTTCCCATCTTATACTTCATCTGCCAAGCGTTTTGCCCACACACCTAACCTGTCCTCGACCCTCTGCAGATTCTGTGTCATTTTAGCCACTTGCATTCTCACCTATTATAGTACATTCATTTTCTCATCCAAGTCATTCATATATATTTAAATAACTGAGGCCCTAGCTCCGAATCCAGCGCCACTACATCCATTGTCATCCTGAAAATGCTGCACAAGTTACAGATTGTCTTTTTCCCCAGCTACGTTCTTCATTTGTTAGCCACTCTTCCATCCATGTTAATATATACCTAATGCTTTGTGCTATAATCTTATTAAGTAGATGAATATTTGGTACTTTATGAAACACCTTCTGAAAATCCAATGTCACATCTATAGCTCTTCCTTTATCCACCCTGCTTCTTACCTGCACAAAAAATAATATTTATAAGCATCACTTCCCCTTCCTGAAGCCATGCTGACTGTGCTATTGTCGGTCCACTGCTGTTACATGCTTTATAATAGTGTCTAACAGATGTTAAGTCTGTAAAAATGTTTGGTTTTTTTCCAGGGTAGGGGAGTCCAAAACTATTTGGCAGAGGTTTAAGGTGAGAGGGGAAAGATTGAAAAAGGACCTAAAGGGCAACTTTTCCAAACAGAGGGTAGTGCATGTATGGAATGAGCTGCCAGAGGAGATGATAGAGGCTGGTACAATTGTAACATTTAAAGGGCAACTGAATGGGAAGGGTTTAGAGGGGCAAAAATAGAAATTGCTAGAAAAGCTCAACAGGTCTGGCAGCATCTGTGGAGAGAAATCAAAGATAACATTTCAGGTCGAGTGACACCTTATCAAAGAATAGTTCTGAGGAATGATCACGTGATCCGAAACGTTAACTCTTGATTTCTCACCGCAGATGCTGAGCTTTTCCAGCAATTTCAATTTCTGTCTCTGATTTATAGTGTCCACAGTTCTTTTCAGCTTTATTCAGGGTTTAGCGGGATTATAGGCCAAATGCAGGTAAATGGGACTAGATTAATTTAGGATATCTGGTCAGCATGGACAAGTTGGACCGAAGGGTCTGTTTCCATGCTTTACAACTCTCTGAGTCTGTTGCGACAAAAGAAAAGTGCTCCACCTCCTGGACAAGGATAAAACAGCATCGCTATGAACTTCCACCAAATTTAGGAAGTCTCTTTTAGGAAAAGAATGCTGAAGTTCTGGTCACCTTGGGGCTGTGTGACTCCAGTCCCTTCCCAATGTGGTTGGATCTTCAACATCCCGCTGAAGTGTCCAACCAATGTCCACTCCACTTTATCTCACGTTCACCATGCAAACCGCCATCCCTCATGAAGACACCTCACCATAGGGAGAGAAACAGAGTTAACATTCCGAGATCACTCATAGACCCATAGACATTTAGAACAGCGAAGGACATCATTTGGCCCATCATATCTGTGCCAGTCAACAAAGATCTGAGGACAATAATCCCATTTTCCAGCTCTTGGTCCATAGCCCAGGAGACTATGGCAATGCGAGTGAATATCTAAATACTGCTTAAATGTTACTAGAGTTTCTGACTCAGTCACCCTTTCAGACAGTGAGCTCCAGACTCCAATCACATTCTGAGTGAAAACGTTGCCCCTCAACTCTCCTCTTAGTGTCCGACCTTTTACCGTAAAGCTATGTCCCCTAGTTATTGACCATCCCAGTAATGGTAAATTATGCCCTTCTCCCCAACTCTACCCATGCCCCTCATAATCTTATACACCTTTCCCAACTTCCCATTCATGAATGGGCAGCGGAGCCTGGGGTAGGCCATTCAGAAATGGTGGATTGGGGGTGTTGGATTATGCCTATTCAGGAATGTAGGGTGTTGGGATAGACCATTCAGGAATAGAGGGGGATGGGACAGCCCACTTAGGAATGAGGGGAGGCCCACTTAGGAACAAGGAAGACTCTATTGAGCTGCTGAAGCCTATTTTACCAGTCGATGAGATTGTAGCTGATTTATATATTAAGTCGATCCACCTGCTTTGTCTCTGAAGTCCACTCACCGGCAAAAATCTATTGATATCAGATGTAAACTGATTGAGCTACAACAATGGAAAGATATAAAAGAGACCTACGGGGCAACCTTTTCACACAGAGGGTGGTACGTGTATGGAATGAGCTGCCAGAGGAAGTGGTGGAGGCTGGTACAATTACAGCATTTAAGAGGCATGTGGATGGGTATATGAATAGGAAGGGTTTGGTTGGAGGGATATGGGTTGGGTGCTGGCAGGTGGGACTAGATTGGGTTGGGATACCTGGTCAGCATGGACGGGTTGGACCGAAGGGTCTGTTTCCATGCTGTACATCTCTATGACTCTATAAGTGCTTTTTGCAATAGCCTTTCTCATAATTCTACGATCATAGAACAGTACAGGCCCTTTGGCCTCGGTGTTGTGTCAGCCTTTTATCCGACTCTAAGATCAGACTAACCCACACACCCTACATTGTACTATCATTCATGTGCCTATCCAAGAGTTGCTTCAATGTCCCTAATGTATCTGACATCCTTTGAGTGAAAATGTGTTTGATATGTTCTTCCTTATGTTATACATTAACTATGATTTCTCTCCACAAGTGTTGCCAGACCTGCTGAGCTTTTCCAGCTGCTGTTGTTTGCACCATATCTCTGTATCCACTCTGTTAGTTCTTTTCAAAAATCAAAAATTCTTTTCAAAATTTTCAAAAACCTTAATCAAAATATTCCTTCTGCTAGATAATACTTCCCTTGTTGATGTAACATCTCATCATAAGCTAATACTTTGGCTCTGCTCTCCCTCTAAGGCCATTTCTAAGCTTCAGTGCTCAGAACTGTCCTCAGCGTTGAAGATGTAATCTAAACAGGACTTTGCCCAGCTACAGCAAAACTTTCTCCTAACATCTTTCTCCTAACGACTTGGGGCGGCTCAGTGGTTAGCACTGCTGCCTCACAGCACCAGGGTCCCCGGGTTCGATTCTAGCCTCGGGGGACTATCTGTGTGGAGTTTGCACATCCTCCCCGTGTCTGTGTGGGTTTCTTCCGGGTGCTCCGGTTTCCTCCCACAGTCCAAAGATGTGCAAGTCAGGTGAATTGACCATACTAAATTGCTCATAGTGTTAGGTGCATTCGTCAGAGGGAAATGGGTCTGGGTGGGTTACTCTTTGGAGGGTCGGTATGGACTGGTTGGGCTGAAGGGCCTGTTTCCACACTGTAGGGAATCTAATCTTAGTCCCGTACTTATAAAAAGCTAGTATTCATAATTCCTTTTTGATGAATTGTTTGCAACAAACTACTGGGCTTTTGTAATCTGTTTATACAGGTGCACATCATCTCTTTGGAGCTCCCATCTTCTGAGCATTTCATCATTTGAATAATGCTTGGATATATTATGTCCTCTACTTGTACCCTTCTGAGGTGCTGTTAAATAGCTGTCCCCAATCTGTGCTTATTATTCCCTTCAGTAAATAAAGTAAGCCTCTTAAAATTATATACTTTGATTCATAAGTATTTCTAGACTACCAGGTCATATCAAATCAGTCCTCCAGTTCTTAAGCAATAACAGATACCAGGTCAGCATGGCAGTTGCATCTTTCATGTTGTGAATTATGGAGCTTTTGTATATTATGTTACCAAATTGGATTCTCACTACTTGGGCTTTTGCTCTAATACATTTTGCTCTAATACATGTTTGACTTCGAAGAACATTGAAGGTACCCATAGTAGTTTTGGCCTGTAATACAGATTTAGTGAAATTTCTATTCTCATTGAAATGACACCAGAGTATTTCACTGGATAGTTTGTGCTTTTCCATTGGATCAACTTGGTTTATTTCCTGGGCATCTGTGAAATGTGAATGCTATTTTGAAAAATTGCATTGAATTCTCGTCTCCCTGCTATTGGAAAAATGTTGTGAAACTTGAAAGGGTTCAGAAAGGATTTACAAGGGTGTTGCCAGGGTTGGAGGGTTTGAGCTATAGGGAGAGGCCGAATAGGCTGAGACTACTTTCCCTGGAGCATTTGAGGATGAGGAGCAACGATAGAGGTTTATAAAATCATGAGGGGTGTGGATACAGTGAATAGTCAAGGTCTTTTCCCTCGAATAGGGGAGTCCAAAATTAGAGGCAGCATGTTGGCTCAGTGGTTAGCACTGCTGCCCCACAGTGCCAGAAACGTGGGGTCAAATCCAGCCTCAGATGACTGTGTGGAGTTTGTACATTCTCCCCGTGTCTGTGTGCGTTTCACCCCACAATCCAAGGATTCGAGTGGATTGGCCATGCTAAACTGGCAATAGTGTTCAGGGATGTGTGGGTTAGGTGCATTGGACAGGGGTAAATATAGAGTGGTAGGGGGGTGGGTTACTCATCAGACGGTCAGTGTAGACTTGTTGGGCCAAATGACCTATTTCCACGCAGTAGGAATTCTATGATATCCTTTCCTTTGATTGAAAATGGATAAACTCACCTATCTGTCACATTTTTGCTGATCATCTGTCTCAGTATTTCTTTTTGTTCCCATCTACGTTGTGTACTACAACCCCAATCCTTGTGTCTTTGTAAATTTGAATGCACGGTCACATTTATTGAAAAATGAAAGAACTATGGATGTTGTAAGTCAGAGACACAAATACAAACAGCTGGAAAAGCTCCGCAGCTCAGAACTGGAGTCCTGAGGAAGGATCACTCAACCCGAAATGTTAACTCTGATTCTCTCCACAGATGCTGCCAGACCTGCTGAGCTTTTCCAGCAATTTATTTTTGTAGTTGTGTTTGAAATGGTGTAGGGCTTTCAGCTCATCGCGGCCAGTTCTATCATTCAATAAGATGACCTTGGATCCATTGACCCACTTTGGTTCCATGATTTTTAATACCTTGATCAATTGCAAGTGATAGAGAGGAATCGCAAGTCAGCAGGTTTATGTGATAGCTTGCAATATATGCAGATATAATCTACATTAGAATCTCAATTCCTCTAATTCTGAACCAACTTTGTCAGATAATTGCCTCATTATAGCCTCTTGTGAATCAGGTGGAAGTATTATTCCTCAGTGATGACTTCACAATGATATCTTCAGTCTTCAATTGATATAATTTCAGAACCGTGTTTAACTGTGATTAAAATTTCCATGTTATGAAGACTGTAAAAGATATTGTTAAGAGAAATGTTTAAAAAAAATCAGGGAAATAAGATGGTAATTTAATCTGCCAGTTAAGATGAAATTCATAAATCACTTGGGATTTGTTCTTACGGCTTATATCCTTCTGCGAGTCAGCGGAGTAAATTAAAGTCTTATTATTCACTCAGCTGTATTTTGTTACTGCGAAGGTAATGTATTAGTTGCAGTGAAAGCCTGTGAGTTTATTTGCAAAAACAACTTTATATTTCCAATGGGGGCAAACTTCTGAGCTACTGAATGTTTTAAATATTTAATTATTTTGCTCTATGCCATTAGATGAGGTGACACAGTTTCAGCAGCATGTTCAAGCCTATTAATGTTAGCGCTTCCCAAAAACTGAACTCGACTCATCACATAAAAACAGTGGTTACAGCAACAGGTCAGAGGCTGGGAATCCTGCAGTGAGTAACTCACCTCCTGACTCCCCCAAAGCATGTGCATCATCTTCAAGTCAGGAGTGTGATAGAATATTCCACACTTGTTTGGATGGGTGCAGCTCCAACAACACTCAAGAAGCTTGACACCATCTAGCATCTAATTTGATTGACACTACATCCACAAACATTCTCTCTGTCCACCACTGATGCTCAGTAGCAGCAGTGTGCACCATTGACAAGGTGTACTACAGAAATTCACTAAGGCCTATTAGACAGCACTTTCCAAAGCCACAGCCAGTATCATTTCAAAGGACAAGGGCAGCAGATACATGGGAACACTACAATCTCCAAGTTTCCCTCCAAGTCACTTACCATCCTGAGTTGGAAATCTCTGTTTCTTCATGTCGTCATGACAAAATCCTGGAGCTCCCTCTCTAAGAGCATGGACTACAGCAGTTTGAGAAGGTAGCTCACCACTAACTTCTAACAGTCAACTGAGAATGGCAGAAAATTCTGGACATCTACATTCCCTGAATGCATAAAAACATTCAGATCCTAGATCAAGAGGGAAATCTGCACTTGGCCACGGAGTGCCCTGCAAGATCAATTATTTGGCCCTGTGTGTGGCACAATCAGAGCTGTAATGTCCCTACCTCTGGGCCAGAAGGTCCAGGTACAAATTCTACCCATCATAGTCTGCCGGGTGAGTCCTCATGCTGGTGAACAGCAGCAGTTATTTACCATTTGCACCGAGTACATGAATGGGTAGGAGAGCGTATTCTGCACATAGGGAGACCATTCAGTCTATTGGGCTCTGTTGGAATGTTGGGTCCTTAAATAGAAAGCAATTCACTGAATCAGTTACTCTACAATAGTCCAATAACTATCCAGCAAGTTTCGTCTGACATGAAAATTGATAACAGTCTTTAGGGAGAATCACCCTTTCTTTCAAGGCTATCTCAGGCAATTTCAAGTTTCTTCTTTCTCTGTCGAGGCTGAAGTGACTTTTTGTTTTTCAGATGCAGGTTTTGATTTGGTCAGACTCATTATGTCTATGTGTTCCACCATACTTTGTGAGTTGTTATCTGAGTTCAGTTAGCAGCATTTCCTGTCTATGTTACAGAGAGGTCTCAAGGTCCACTCCAGGTACGAAGTATGCTATTTCAGACACAGCAGCACTCACTTGAGTGGCACCTCCTCCAGCTCCTCGTGAACATTCCTTCCCTCAGTGACATGTCGAAGCAAGCTGAAGAGAACTATTTTCTATTAGTTCACGTTATTTAGCAACTAAACAGAATCATAGAATCACAACAGAGTGGAATCAGGCCATTCAGCCCATTGAGCCTACTCCAACCCTCCAAAGCACATCCCATCCAGACCTGTCCCCTGACACTATCCTGCTCATCCCTGGACACTACGGGGCAGTTTAGCATGGCCAATTTGCCTAACCTGCACATGTTTGGACTGTGGGAGGAAACCGGAGCACCCAGAGGAAACCCACGCAGACACGGGGAGAATGTGCAGGCTCCACACAGACAGTCGCCCGAGGCTGGAATCAAACCTGGGACCTGGTGCTTTGAGGCTACAACGCTAACCACTGAGCCACTGTGCTGCCCCGATTCCACTTTTATCAGGATTCGATCCTGTTACTGATGAGCCTTGCAGCTGATGCTGGAATTACAGACAAAATTCAATTTTCTCCCAATTGGCAATACCCAGAATGTGGTCAAAAAGCGTGACGCTTGAGTTAAATACCACAAGTGCTAGAGAAACGTAGTAAGTCTGGAAGCATATATGGAGAGAGGAAAATAGAGTTAACATTTCAGATGTGTGACCTTGCAGCAGAATGAGAGGATGGTAACTGAGCCCCTGGTACGTGTTGGTTTGCTTCAGATAATATGGCTGCGTTTTTGTATGAATTTTACTTTGCAATCTACACAAGTGACTGCCAATGACAGATTCACCTTCAAAACTCCAATCATTCTGGCATTTCTGCTGGAGACAAAGGAAGCAAGGTTAATGTCAGACTGCAGTGCCCGTCTTTGTTGCTTGTTCCCACTAGGGACATGGGACTTTAGACGTTAACTCGGTTATTTCCGTGAAATGCGTGTCTTGTTAGATGGTGCAGTGCAGTGTTTTCCAAGACTAGAAGTGTTAAATCGTGTGACACATTATACGATTCTGTTCTTGATCCTATAGATTCGAAAGTATGACCCATACGAAGTTACAGATTACGTATTGCGGGTAAATTGGCAGCTTTGTCTTTGTTTTCAACTCCAAAATAGTTTGGATTTTATCCTGACATTTAAAAAAGTTTCAGTGGGTGATGTACTTGCCTCTGAGTCAGAAGGTTCTGGTCTAAGGTCCCATTCCAGAGATGCTCCGAGTGCAAAACAGAGTGAGAACTATCAGATGTCCCATCTGCCGAGTGAGTCCTCATGCTGGTGAACAGCAGCAGTTATTTACCATTTGCACTGAGTATATAAATGGGTAGGAGAGCGTGTTCTGCATATAAGGAGATCATTCAGCCCATTGGGCTCTGTCAGATCCTTAAAAAAAAGCTATTCACTAAATCAGTTAATCTACAATAGTCCAATAACGATCCAGCAAGTTTCATCTGACATGAAAATTGGCAACAGTCTTTAGGAAGAATCATTTTTTTCTTTCAAGGCTATCTCAGGCAGTTTCAAGTTTCCTCTTGTTAAGGCTGAAATGACTTTTTGTTTTTCAGATGCAGGTTCTGTTTTGATCAGACTCATTATGTCTATGTGTTCCACCATACTTTGTGAGTTGTTATCTGAGCTCAGTTAGCAGCATTTCCTGTCTATGTTACAGAGAGGAATGGAGCATATTATCCTGTACATAGCAGTCCCCATTTGAGTAGCACTTCATCCACCTCCTCATGAATGTTCGTTCGTTCCGACACTGGCACTCATTTGCTGCAGCGTGTATTGTTAAGGGATGCATTGTGGCAACTCCTTGAGGGTGATAGTGATCCCTTTAATCAGCAACCAACCACCCCATGTGCATCGATGAGACCAGCAGCTCCAAGTCTGCCTTTCCCCAGATGAAGTCTTGTGTGAATAACCTCATGGATCAATAGGACACTGTGCAATCTTGAATTAAGCACAGTGTGGAATTGTTGTAATGTCTGTCCCATCACAACACCTGACCTGGTGATTAATCTCATCATACATTCAGTGCTCATGTCCGGAAACAGCTGCTGCATAATCGCAATCATGACACTTCCCAATATTTCTAGGTATCTGGATGTGATGAGGAATCTCAATTTCCAATACATGAGCAGCAACTTGATTTGAAGCACTGACCTCAACACCTTCAATAACAAAACCGGGCATTGATGGAAAAGCTCAGCAGATCTGTGCAGCGAAACCAGTGCTAACATTCAGTGACCCTTCCTCAGAACTGATGGTAGCTAGGAAAAAGTTGTTTTCCTTGATGCACAAGATGAGGTGGGGGAGGGGGTAAGGAGTAAACAATAGGTGGAGGTAGAGCCCAAAGAGAGAGAAGAGTAGTTGGACAGATAAAGGAGTGGGTAACAATCAGCCTGGGAGAATGAATAGCTACTAATGTGGATTGTTAGTAGATAACAGTAGGTGGTGTGCAATAACAGACCATAACAGAGCAATAAAGAGGCAAAAGTGAGGACTGCAGATTCTGGAAACCAGAGTTTAGATCAGAGTGGTGCTGGGAAAGCGCAGCAGGTCAGGCAGCATCTGAGGAGCAGGAACATTGATGTTTCGGGCAAAAGCCCTTCATCAGAACATGTGTGTGCAGGGCGGGGGTAAGGATTTTAACACCTTATTCTGTTGCTAACGTTGTTGGAGAAGTTCAAGTCCATGCAAAATGGAATTCTACCTGAATTCCTTGCAGGGATGTAGCAGTAGTGGGCGTTTGCTCCCCATTCTCAGGTACCTCAATTCAGGGTCTTATGAGGCTTCTTTCACGAGCAGGTCAGAGCCAATTGCATTGGTCAGGAGTCACGTATAGGGTCACAGTGGCATTGGTCAGGAGTCACGTATAGGGTCAGAGTGGCATTGGTCAGCAGCTTTGCTGTCTGGGAGAGTTAGATGGAAGTATCAGTGGAAACCCCTCCCAATCCCTTCATCAATCTGACCTTCAGCACAGCCCGCATGCAGAAATGCTGTTTACTTGAGAACTTTGGGTCTTCACAAAAATGATTACCTTTCCCCTGCTCGTTGGCAGTTTACCTATTTAGTTACAATCAGACTTGCTAAGTACAGCCACCAGTGTATTTATCTCATCTCGTCTAAATGGGAATCCAATCTGGGGAGGGAAATGGATTAGCAATTTGAATATTGGCAGCCACTCTGTAATAAAGCAAGACGTTTTTCCAAGCGGCCAGCCTGAAACAAAGGCTGTCTCCGGTTGTATAGCTGCAACTGAGGATTGTGACCTGTTCCAAACAGTAAATAATGGAATTAGTTTCTTGAAGAAAGTGAGTTAAAGAGACTAGGGGAAGAATAAAACACTGACATATTTGTAAAATATAAAATAATGGAACGAGATTGGAACAATTTATTATGGTTTTCTAGTAAGCTAGCAATGTGCTGATGCTCTAATTAATGAATCACAAAAAATTGGTTGGGTGTTTGCTGAGTGCTTTCAGAAGATTGACAGCTGGAAATGCTTGCCATTTTGCATTTTAAATGGCTATTTATTGATGTTTGATGTCCCAGTCCCTGTGAGGGACAGCTACATTATTACCTCTGTGTAGTTTAGCAGCCGGAACTCAGTGGAAATCAGTTGTGGATTGATTTTTCAGTTCTGATGTGAATTCTGTCTGAGTAACTAAGTAATGAATGCTTAAAAAATATACAGAGAGATGACTTGCCCAGAGGACAGGACAGATCTACCAAATTGAATCAGAAATTCTCATGACGGAGCACACATTTTCGCTGCATAAGCCTCTCGGAAAGAGCGTTCTGCAGAGCCCTTGCGAACTCTTTTCAAATCCTTGTGAGAAAGTTATCTGAATGTTATCACTCTCTTGAGCAGTTCAGGTGCAGGAGAAACCTGAATCTGCATAATTCAACACAGCATTAGCTGCACAGATATTCAGGGATTGAAACGACAAAGGAAGACTGACTTTCAAAAGATCATTTCATGAATTAAAGGCTGAAAAAATATCCAAAGAACAACATGGATTAGAAAATTAGAAGATTTTGCAAATGTGCGAGTTTCCTCTCGAAACAACCTTTTACCTTGTTACCATCACTTGTTTTACATCAATTGCATCCAACTACATTCTCAGAAGTGGTGAGTTTTGCTTTGTAATTGCATCAGGTTTGCACCATCATTTATAGTCATAGAGTCATAAAGATGTACAGCACAGAAACAGACCCTTCGGTCCAAGTCAGTCATGCCAACCCAGTATCCTAAATTAATCTAGTCCCATTTGCAATATCCCTCTGAACCTTTCCTATTCATTAACCCATCCAGATGCCTTTTAAATGTTGTAATTGTACCAGCCTCCACCACTTCCTCAGGCAGCTCATTCCAGACACACACCTCCCTCTGCATTGCTCCTTAAATCCCTTTTAAATCTTTCGCCATCACCCTTAAACCTATGCCCTCTAGTTATGGACTACCCTAACCTGGGGAAAACACCTTGGCTATTCATCCTGTCAATGCACTTCATGAATTTACAAACCTCTATAAAGTCCCCCTTCAATTGCCAATGCTTTACAGAAAATAGCCCCAGCCTATTTAGCCTCTCCCTATAGCTCAAACTGACCCCCCCCCCCTCAATGTTGGCAACGTCCTTGTAAAAGTTTTCTGAACCCCTTCAGGTTTTGCAACGTCTTCCCTATAGCAGGGAGACCAGAATTGAACTTAAAGCTATTTCTAAATAGTTTCATCTCCATTTCATCTCATTCACTGAAAATTTCAATGAACAAACCAAACGTTTGAGTCAGAGAAGAAAAATGCATACGTCAGAAGAGACTTTGTTTATCTATGATCATGAAACATGTAAATTGGGTGCAGAAGGAGGCCATTTGGCCCAGAAAGCCTGCTGTACCATTCAGTAAGGTCATGCTGATCCGTGTGTGTTTTGAATTTAATATTCCTTTTTCCTGTCCCCACCCCCACCAATACCCTCCATTCTCCTGCCTAATAAGAACCTATCCCCTGCATCCAAAGTTCTTATTTTATACAGGAATCTATTTCTCTCAGCCCTACAAGTATTTAATGAGCCGCAGCTTTCTGAGGCAGAGTCCCTCAATCGTCTGAGAGATGAGGAGAATATTTCTGTCTCTCTCTCCTAAAAGAGTGACGCTAAATTTTAAAACAGTGCACTCTAATTCTGGACTGACCCACAAGAGGAAACATCCTTTCCACGTGGACCTTGTCCAGACCATTCAGCAATTATACACTTCAATCAAGACACACCTCTCCCCCACACTTCTAAACCCCATGACAACGACCCAGTATATTCTAAAATATCCTTATCAAAACAACCCAGTAATTCCAAGTTTCTACCCAGTAAGCTTCCACTGACCTGCCTCCAATAACTTTGCATTCTTCCCTAAATAGGCAGACTGTGGTAACTCCTACACAAGGCTCACAGGGAAATACTATGGCATGGAGGTGCCAGTGATGGACAAAGTTAAAAATCACACAACACCAGGTTATAGTCCAACAGGTTTATTTGGAAGCACTAGCTTTCAGAGTGCAGCTCCTTCATCAGGTGCCTGTCAATACTAATTATTTTTCTTGTGGAATTGGTTGTGTGTGAGTTCCCTTAGTGACAGGTAGTGGCCTGCCCAACAGGAGCTCATCGCCTGAGCCAAAATAAAAGCAGACCCAGGGATGGCTCTTCAGAAATGTTTGTTCCAGGCTGGGACTTGCCTGTACACACCATGAGCAGTGGCTCTATTTTGATGATCAAAGATAAACAATGTTCCTTTCCAGTCGGGCTTCCTGAGTTATGACAGAAACCAAGCAGCACACAGTATTTAAGTTGTATTCTCACCAATCCCATTTGTAATCAAAACATAATATCCTTACTTTTAATGTTACATTCCTCTCTTAATAAAGGATAGCTTACCATTAGTTATCTTATTTTTTTGTATTACCTGTATGCTAACTACTGGTGACTAAATCCCTCCATACCTCTGAATTCTGTAGTTGTTCTCCATTTAAGTAAAATGCTAACTTTGTATTTTTCCTGGTAAGATGTTCAACTTCACTATTTCCTATGTTGCATCCCATCTTCCAGTCTTTTACCCATTTACTGAACCAATCTATATCTCCAGCAACTTCCCTACATCATCTTCACAACATATTAACCTAATTATCTTCATATTGTCTGTGAATTTAGCATCCATGCCTTCACTCCTCTCATCTAAGTCATTGAAGTGACTCTGTGCCACATTCTGTCAATCATACAAAGAGCCATTTATGTATACTCTGTTTATCCAATCCTCTATCTCTGCCAGAATGCTTCCCCTTGAACCATGAGCTTTTATTTTCCATTTTCACCTTTTCATCATTCATCTTATGAATGTCTACTGGAAACCAAAGTACAGATTACCTGCAGACTCCCCTTTATCCACACTGCAGTAGAGGGAAGGTGATGACGTAGTGGTATTATCACTGGGTTGTTAATCCAGGGACTCAGGTAACATTCTGAGGACCCAGGCTTGAATCCTGGTGGAATTTGAATTTAATTTTTTAAAAATGTCTGGAATCACGAGTTTAATGATGATTATTAAATGCCCTTTTGGGATAGAAATCTGCCTCCTTACCTGGTCTGGCCTACATGTGACTCCAGAAACACGGTAAAGTAGTTGACTCCTAAATGCCCTCTCGGTGATTAGGGGTGGGCAATAAATACTGACCTAGCCAGCCACACCCTCATACTGTGAATGAATTTTAAAAACGTTCCACTTTCAGAAAACTGGCTGCACCCCAGGAAGAGAAGTCACCAGGACTGGATAGAAAGCATCCTAGATTGGTGAGAGAGGTCAGGGAGCAGTCAGGGAGCAGGTCAGGGAGCAAGTTACAGAGCCGTTGAGAGAAACTTTGCAGGCCTCTCTGGATACAGGATTAGTCCTCAACAAAAGGAGGATTGCAAATGTGAGATTATTATTTCTGAAAGGGGAAAAGGATAAACCAGAAAACTCCAGACCTATCAGCTTGACAACAATAATGGGGAGAACTGATGGAGACCATCATATAGGATAAGATATACACTGAGAGAAAATTATGTTAATACTAGGCAGTCAACATAGCTTTGTCAAGAGCAGATCATGTCGAACCTGGGTCCCTGGCGCTGTGAGACAGCAATGCTAACCACTGAGCCACTTTGCCACCCTTTAGCAGTTAGGCGTAGCCTGTCTGGTATAGTAACGAATTGGGGAACCCATCTAAGAGCCTGGTCATAATCAGAGTGCCTGGCAAGATGCAGGAGTCAGCTGTATCGATAAAATGCTTCACTTGAAACACTTTGCGGGTTTTCTTCAAATCGGAAAACCAGGAGAAGACACTAGTTAACACAGATTGAGAGAGATTTTGGCTGTGAGAGTCTATAGAGTCTTTATATTGTGATTACACAGTAGGTCATCTTCCGTACACGGTATGTTTTGGAAAGTATGTTAAGTCATAAAGATGATTTGAGAGTGAAAGAATGTGTTTTAGATTTTTTTAAATCCAACTGTTCAGCGATGTTATTACACACATCTGGAGGGTGGGACTTAAAACCTGGGCCTCCTTACTCACAGGTAGGGACACTACCACAACAGCCCTTCATTTTACTCTTATTTTACAAGAAGAGGAAGAAGAACACCTATACAATGTATTCGCCAAAAACGGATACCCGTGCAATTGCATCAACAGATGCCTAAGGGAAAGACAAAGGAACGAGGACATGCCACAACAAAGGACTAGCCATATTACCATACATCAAGAGCATTTCCGAACTGACAGCCAGACTACTGCGACCACTAGGACTCATAACAGCACACAAACCAACATCCACTCTCAGACAACAACTCACCAGGACGAAGGACCCGAGACCCAGCATGAGCAAAACCAATGTAGTGTACAAATCCCATGCAAGGACTGTACAAAACACTACATAGGACAAACAGGAAGACAGCTAACGATCCGCATTCATGAACACCAACTAGCCACGAAACGAGACAACCAGCTATCCTTAGTAGCCACACACGCAGATGACAAGCAACATGAGTTCGACTTGGAGAACACTACTATTATAGGACAAGCCAAACAGAGAACAGCCAGGGAATTCCTAGAGGCATGGCACTGATCCACAGATTCAATCAGTAAGCACATCGACCTGGACCCAATATACCGACCACTGCAACGGACAGCTGGAACTGACAACCGGGAGCGGCAGATTCAAACCACTATAAATGCCGGAGGAAAGATCACAGAAGCGCTTCACAGGAGGCTCCCAAGCACTGAGGATGTCACCTAGACAGGGGGCGAAACGTCTGCAACACAAATTCCCAGCTCGGCGAACAGAACCACAACAACGAGCACCCGAGCTACAAATCTTCTCACAAACTTTGAGCTCTTTTGTCCTTTATTTTTGTTCTGAACAACCTGTTCACAGATATTGTTTTATAACTCTGGATCAGGTGGGGCTTGAACCCAGATCTCCTATTCTAGAGGTATGGACTCTACCACTGTGCCACAACAGCCTTTCATTTTATATGAGGATAGTTTAAAGAAAACACCAGCTGACTTTCGGCCAACTCATTATCTTCCCGGTGTTGTGTTGACAGTTTAAGGTCAATGCTAATTGCTTTCACATGTGAAGTAATGGTTCTAAGATTGAGAGAGAGAGAGAGACGGCAGGGGATGAGGAGTGAGCAGGAAAGACTAAGAGAAAGATCGTTTCCGTGCTCATTCTTCGTAGCGAAGCAAAGTTAAATTTTGAATGCAAACTTTGAAAGCATTTTTTGAAGGTGATGAGGAGAAAGGAAGGATTTAAGAAGGACCAAAGGGGCAACGTTTCCACGCAGAGGGGGTGCTTGTATGGAACGAGCTGCCAGGGGAAGTGGTCGAGGCTGGTACAATTACAACATTTATTAGGCATCTGGATGGGTATATGAATGGGAAGGGGTTAAAGAGGGATAAGGGCCAAATGCTGGCAAATGGGACTAGATTAATTTTGGATATCTGGTTGGCAGGGATGAGTTGGACCGAAGGGTCTGTTTCTGTACTGCACATCTATATGACTCTATGGAGTGTGTTGTTGATGAAGCCTGGCACCTATCCTCCCTCAAGGGAACTCAGCAAGGGGTGATTACCTGCAATCGAGTTCAGAGATGATGGGGTAAAGGATGAAATTGTTGGAAAAGGAGGAGAGCAGGCAGTATGCTGGAGGAGGAGGAATTGGTTGAGAGCCGCTGAGGGCTGAATCTCCTTCATTATTCTCATTCCAAATGCTGTCAGCTCATTGGTGACTCCTTACAGTGCCAAAACATAAATACAAATAAAGAAGGAAAAAACAAAAAGAAGCAGATCGAATGAAGGGGAAAGGTGCGTAAAAGAAAGATAAGACACAAAAACCTGAAAGGTGAATAGGTTACTGACTGAAAGGTCTGATTCAGTATGTAATCCCACAGGATATGAGTTAACAAATGTGAAGCACAGGGAGAGATTGTGACTCAGTGGCAATTCAAAGGCCCAAACAAATGTTCAAAGACTCAAAGGTATTTGCAGCAACATGGGAGGCTGTTCGGCCCATCAGATCTGTGCCAGAGACAAAGATCTGTCAACACTAGCCATGTTCTCTAATTCTTAACCAGTAGGCTAGGAGGCTATCGTAACACAAGTTGATGTTCTGGGGACACAGATTCCAAGCATGGGTTTGAATCCCTACCGTATGAGACGGTGAAATTCAAACTCATTTAATAAAATCTGGAATCGAAAGTTAACTTCAGTAATCGTGACTGGGAAATTACTATTGATTTTTACATAAAAAACAGTCTGATTCATTAGTACTCTGCAATAAAAGAAATCCGCTGTCATCACCTGGCCTGACCTTACCTGGTTATTGATCACACAGAAATCTAGTTAATGTTTAACTGCTCTCTGAAATGGCTGAACCAACCTCTCCGTTGTCCTGAAGGAGGCGACTCACCACCACCTTTATAAGGCACTTTCGGAATGGGCCATAAACCCATCGCCTCACCAGCGATGGCTGCTTCCTGTGAATTAATTAATGCAAAAATATATCCCGCTCGTTTCTTTCACCCTTGGGGAGGAGGTCACTAAATAGTGGCTTCCAATCTGGGGAGGAAAATCTCCAACTAGGCAGAGAAGCCTAGTTTCCCCACAAGAATGGGGTTTGCATGCAGGAAATCAGACCAACAGTCTTTCAGAAAGAAACAAGCTAGTTATATATTACACCTCTTGATGTGCAGGTGCTGGTGTTGGACTGGCATGGACTAAGTCAGAAGTCACAAGACACCAGGTTATTGTAACTCGTAGAAAGTGAGGACTGCAGATGCTGGAGATCAGAGTCGAGAATTTAGTGCTGGAGAAGCACAGCTGGTCAGGCAGCATCCGAGGAGCAGGAGAGTTGACGGTTCAAGCAAAAGCCCTTCATCAGGAATGAGGCTTGTGGCCCAAGGGGGCTGAGAGATAAATGGGAGGGGGTTAGGGCTGGGGGAAAGGAGCTGGGAGTGCGATAGGTAGATTGAGGTGGGGGAGAAGGTGATAGGTCAGAGAGGAGGGTGGAGTGGATAGATGGGAAGGAAGATGGACAGATAGGGCAGGTCAAGAGGGTGGTACCGAGTTGGGAGGTTGGAACTGGGATAAGGTGGAGGGAGGGGAAATGAGGAAACTGGTGAAATCCACATTGATTCCATGTGGTTGGAGGGTCCCAAGGTGGAATTTGAGGTGTTCATCCCCCAGGCATCGGGTGGTTAGAGTTTGGCGGTGGAGGAAGCCCAGGACTTGTCTGTCCTTGGCAGAGTGGGAGGGGGTTTTAAAGTGTTTGGCCACAGGCCAGTGGGTTGTTTGGTGTATGAGTCCTAGAGATGTTCTCTGAAACGTTCTGCAAGTTGGCATCTTGTTGACCTAATATAGAGGAGACCACATCGGGAGCAATAGGGAGAGTAAATAACTTGGGTCACAATCTTCATTCCTGATGAAGGGCTTCTACTCAAAACATTGATTCTTCTGTTCCTCAGACACTGCCTGACCTGCAGTGGTTTTCCAGCACCGCAATCTTTGACCAGGTTATAGCCCAGCAGGTTTATTTGAAATCACAAGCTTTCGGAGCGCTGCTCCTTCATCAGGTGAAATGCTCTGAAAACTTATGATTTCAAAAAAAGCTATTGAATTGTACCCCTTCAGCAGCAGAATAATACTTTGTATGTTACATTCAATATTGTATTGAATGTTCTGGGTCACGTTGATCGATGAGCATTTCACGTCGGCAGATCATAGTGAACCATGCACATGGAAACTGAATCCACTACCTTCCACTCAACATTGTAACATCATTACTATTTGTGGGAGCTTTCTGTGCACATAATGGCAGCAGCATTTTGCTCAATCACTGCACTTCAAAACAATTGATTGTATGTCTTCGGGACATTGAAGAGACAAAATAAAGTCCGCAGTGCTGAATTCTGTATCAAATGTAAATATTCTGTGTTTCAGACCGTTTTGTTATTCTTCCTCATTAATCCCTTATTGTCAATGCTTTCTAAAAAGTAAAGAAACAACATGCATTAATCATAATACTGTATAGCATTGTCAGAGTGCTTTACACTCTGGATTGCTTTTTGATTGCACAGTTATATTAGCAAGTGCAGTAGTCACACAAGCTATTGTACATTTTTGACAGGTTTTCAGTTGACTGTGGTATAATAGCTCATTTAGCAGCTAGCTAAGCAGTCATTCATAAAGCAGAGTGGTGGATTCTTTGTTTTCTGATATACTGCTCCTCGTTCACCATACTCTGAAGTCTTTCCTGCTCCCCAAAGTGTTTTTGGGCAATGCCTTTTAATATATGTTTAATCGTGTGTTATGTGAACTCTATGGCGGTGCATAACATCAAAACTCTTTAATTCAAACATTCCAATTAATGTTGTTTTAACACGTACTCTCAGGAGAGAAGAGAAGAGTGCTGATTACAATTTCAGATTTCTTCATTTAACCCCTGTCTTTAAACTAATTGGAAATAATCATTTGAGAGTTGAGTATTAGTATCAGGCACAGATTGCCTTGATGTACTTTATGCTGTGAATTGCTATTATAACAATGGGTTTATAATTTCACTTCACACAGCACAGAGGGAATCTTCCTTTATTGTGGTCCTAGATATAACACATATTAGAATGGGCTTTCTTGGTCATGTGTTAGTTGATACGTCATGCAGTAATTTTGTGTAGAATCCACATACATGACTCACGTGTACAACAAAGCCGTGCATATGTGATGCTTTGTACATGTGCCAAGTGGATCCTAATTCACTCCAGTGAACTGAAATAATCCATACCTGCTTTAACTCTCTCCAATGGCATTCAGCACGCATGGACTTTCAGGATACTGCACTGTTTTGTGCTCCCCAACTCCCCCGCCTCTATTACAATCGCTTTATTTCCTTATTCCCCATTAAGGCACTTGCTTAATTTGCGGTCTCCAGTTATGAAAAATAAGCTGGAGCTATTTTCCCTGGAGCGTTGGAGGCTGAGCGTAGACATTTTAGAGGTTTATAAAATCTTGAGGGGTGTGGATAGGGTGAATAGTCAAGGTCTTTTCCTTGGGTGGAGGAGTCCAGAGCAGGGCATAGGTTTAAGGTGAGAGGGGAAAGATTTAAAAGGGACATAAGGGGAAACCTTTCCAGGCAGAGGGTGATGCACGTATGGAATGAGCTGCCAGAGGAAGTGGTGAAGGCTAGTGCAATACTTGAGGCTGTTTTCATGAGAGAGAAGAAAGTTGAGTGATGACTTAATTGAGACATATAAGACAATCAGAGGGTTAGATAGGGTGGACAGTGAGAGCCTTTTTCCTCGAATGGTGATGGCTAGCACGAGGGGGCATAGCTTCAAATTGAGGGTTGATAGGTGTAGGACAGATGTCAGAGAGTAGTAGGGGCGTGAACCACACTGCCTGCAACAGTACTAGACTCGCCAACTTTAAAGGCATTTAAATGGTCATTGGATAGACATATGGATGAAAATGGAATAGTGTAGGATAAATGGGCTTCAGATTAGTTCCACAGGTCGACGCAACATTGAGGGCCGAAGGGCCTGTACCGCAGTGCAGTGTTCTATGTACTAAAAGGCATCTGAATGGATACATGAATAGGAAGGATTTAGAGGGATATGGGCCAAATGTTGGTAAATGTGATTAACTTAGGATATCTAGTCAGCATGAACGAGCTGGACTGAAGGGTCTGTTTCCATTCTATACAACTCGATGATTCTATAACTACCCTCCCTCCTTTTAGACCTTGCCCTACCTTTGTTTGAAAAGCACTCTCTGGCTTAATTTCAGTAACAAGGTTTTTTTTTGTCATGATGTAGAAATGTTTGTAATTCTCTTTTTCTGTTCTGTTGTAACATTCACACTTCGGGTAGAGGTTGATCTGTCACATTCACTGGGCATTTCATATGGCGAGCGTAACTTGGTCAAATTCGACCTGAAATTGAAACTTAGGAGAAAAGTCCTATAATCTCAAAGGTTGTCAAAGTTTGTGTCATTTGCAGAATTTTTTAAACACCCACTCTTAGGATGTTGGTGCCGCTGGCTGGGCCAGCATTTATTGCCCATCGCTAGTTGCTCCTGAGATGGCGAGGTGCCTTCTTGAACTGCTGCAGGTAGACCTATCATGCTGTTAGGGACGGTGTTCAGGATTTTAACCCAGTGACAATGAACGAACAGCGCGATATTTCCAAGTGAGGATGGTGAGTGGCTTGGAGGGGCACTTGATGGTGTTCCCATGTATCTGCTGCCCTTGTCCTTCTAGGTGGTAAAGGTCATGAGTTTTGGAAGGTGCTGTCTGAGGAGCTGTGATGACACCTTCTGTATGTCAGCATTCAGCAGCATTTCTATGTTTTTAAAAAATATTTTGCTTTTATATTTTTTCTGGACTGAAGCCGATTGAAACAGATGGGGGAGCAGAGGTTATTGCGCAAATTGACGTGTCTCCCTGTTTTAGTTTTCTAGAGTTATCATTTTAGATTATTTTATACTGTCCGCTGAACAAATGCAAATGACATTACCCAGCTCCTGTTTAGTAGATTTTAACATACTTACTGAGGGTTAACTCATGAAAATGGACAGAGGAATGAAACTGCTCACTGATATCAACATCAGCAATTTACAGTGTTGGCTGTTTTATTTTCTCTTGTTGCCTTCGATGAGCTTCATGCTATACATTACCTCGTTTCTTCAATGTTGGTGAAGCCTTTTGTACTTTCTGCAAAGACTGATTACATTTAATTGTGGGAGCTCCCTTTCATTTTGTAGTAATTTCATTTTCATTTTGCACTAATTTTCTTTTCATTTAGGAATATTGACTCAATTAGCTCACTTTACTTATCAGTGTATGAAGAAAAGTGCAAATTTTGTGATCGTTACCCTCCCAATGTGACAGTAATTTAAGATGCATTGCTCCTACTATAAGGTTTCGAGGACATTCTATTCTTTGTGAGCAAGTGATCAGTCCTCATAATTCTAGGGTTTATTCATTCTTAGCTTTCATAATCTAGTGTAGAGCACAATGTTTGTGGGATTTTCAATATCACTTTGACTTAGTTATTTAAGATCCTTATTTATCCAGGAGGCTAAAGTCTACAACTCCAATCAGATTATCACCCTGTTCTGGCATGTGTGTTGTGTGATAAGAATTCTGCATTCCGAGAGCCAGCCTCTATATTTTGACTTCTGCCTTGTAAGTCTGTCTCTTTCAAGTGTTGCTATGTGGGGGTAGGTGTATCTCCTACAAATATTGACCCTCTCATGCAATCTCCTTACAAAGATTAACAAAGCTCACATTGACCCTTTTCAAACAATGATACAGTCTCACCTGTTCACTCCCTGCAGGGGTGACATGGTGGCTCAGTGGTTAGCACTGCTGCCTCACAGCGTCAGGGACCCGGGTTTGGTTCCACCCTCGCACAACTATCTATATGGAGTTTGCACAATCTCCCCGTGTCTATATGGGTTTCCTCCGGGTGCTCCAGTTTCCTCCCACAGTCCAAAAGATGTGCAGGTTAAGATGGATTGGCCATGGGGAATTGTCCAGGGAAGAGTGGGTGAGCTTTGGGAAATACAGGGTGGAGGAGTGGGTGTGGTTGGGACACTCTTTGGAGGGTCGGCGTGGACTCGATGGGGCAAATGGCCTGCTTCCACACTGTAGGGATGCCACTAGCGATGCACAGCAGCAGCATTGTGTACTGTCCACAAGATGCACAACAGCAACTCAACAGTGCTCCCTTAACAGCACCTTCCAAGTCCATAACCTGTGCAATGTAGGAGGACAAAGGCAGCAGATAAATAGGAACACCACCCCCAGCAGGTTCCCCGTCAAGCCACATACAGTCCTGAACTGGAAATATACAGGAAAGATTAGCAATTTATTGTCACGTGTATTTTTACAAAAGAAAATACAGTAAAAAGTTTTATAAGTCGCTATACCACCACACTAAAATTAATGACAGAGGTCATAAATAAGAAGGAAAAAAGCAAAAATTCATCACAGTTCAATTAATAACTCTTGGGTTCAGGGTATGCTCAGAAACTCGGCCAGGCTGAGACAAGACTTCCGCACCGGAATTAGACCTTCACACAGGTTGCTGGAATACCTAAAGCCACCAAAGAAGACCTCCACACCAGGATAAGAACACCCTCCCTCGGTAAGGTCACCATACCAAGAGACTGCCCCACCGGGCTGATACCAGGCCGATCCCAGGGCCTATACCGGGCATCTGGAAACCACCTCGTCACTGGACCTGGGCTGAGAGAAGACGCCTTCCGCTGAAGTCATTAAGAGGAAGTGAGGTACCATAATAGATAGAAGCATTTAAAAAAGCATTTAGAAAGCGAAAAGAGAAAGGAGTCATCAAGCTCCAGGCTCCTGGGCTGAGGAGCCCACACGTTGCACTGCTTCTCCTCCACCATTTGGAGATGTTATCGACATCCCTGCACTGTCACTGGGTCAACTCCTGGAACTGCCTGCTTATTGTGGTTCTACATGGACTGCTGCAGTTCAAGAGGGCAGCTCACCACCACTTTCTCAAGGAACAGCAACGCATTAGTAATACCAGCTAAAGGTCATCCTATGAATGAATTTGAAAAAGTATACACCCTTCACCTTCTTGAGTCGTTTCTTATTTTTCTCCCTTCTTGCCTTCACTCTGTCCTAGAGCCCATCAGGGTGTGGCAATTCAGATCTGCCTTGTTTGGTGTCATTACAAATGTTTTTGTTAAAGAATCAATAGCTCTTAGTTCCTAATAATTCAACTTCGGGGAGATGCTGTGTAATTTGCCTGTGTTCGAGACAATGCTTGCTGTGGGCCTTTTCTGCTGAGTAAAGCCACCCTAGTCCCAGAGAACAATAGGGTTGCTCTCTCATTCAAGAGAGACACAACCAGCAGTGAGTTTAACCTGAGGATCAGGCGAGGGGAGAGGTTGAGAAGATAGTATCTTCAGGGTAAGCTCAGTCGGTGAACCCACACTGTGGTTGTCACTCTGCATCATAAAGCAGCCATCCAGCCAACCGAGCTAACTGACCTCCACCACCTGTGGCTTTCTGCCTCCACAGACCCTGCTGAGTTTCTCCAGCACTTTCTGTTTTTACTTCAGATTCTCTAGCACCTGCAGTACTTTGTTTTTATTTCACCGCAATAGACTGAGATTTATATCAAGACTTTGTGTTCAATCTGTGGAGAGGGTGGAGGCAAGTAAAGATCAGCTTAGACGTTGAATTGACTGAATTTACTGGGAATGTTGAGCATTGCAGGATACTGAGGAGGAAATTGCTGTTTTGGTAAATCAAAGGAACAGATAATGTGTCCTTAAGATTATTACCTTTGCTTACTGATGGTCTGTTCAAAGTAGAAATATTGAATAATAATCGAGCACATTAGCTTGGTGCTTGCAATTTTTTTCTTCTTAGACGTTGCATGCTGTGATTTATTTTTACAGAAGAGAACATTTTTGCATGCCAGAGGATTTTAGTTTAGAGGAAATGGAGTCTGCAGCAGTTTGTAGCTACCATCTCTCATAATGACCAGAGGATGTAGTCTTAGAATAAATTTAAGACGGAGCTGAAGAGGAATTTCTTCTCATGGAGGGTTGAGAGTCTTTGGAACTCTTTGCCACAGACAGCTGTGGGGACAGCGTCCTTGTGTCTATTTAAGGCTGGAATAAATAGATTATTGATCAGTCGGGGAATCAAGTGTATGGGGACAGGGCAGGAAAGTGGACATGAGGAGTGTCAGATCAGCTGTGATTCCTTTGAATGGCAGAACAGGTTTGAGGGGCTGAATGGCCTACTATATCCTATTTCTTATGGTCTTATAAGAATATCCTCATAGATCCCACGAGTTTGGTGATACAGAGGTTTGCGTAGTTCTTGACATTCAGGCATTGTGTGGAGTTAAAAGTTCACAATTAATATTAATGACCACCAAGTCTCTGATGCACTATGGAGCAGTTTTATGCATAAAGGCGCTATGTGAATGTACATTGCTGTCATTATTGGTTGAACCAGGCAGAACTAACAATCTCTGAATCAGAAATTCCGATAGGAATCCTACAGCAAATAAAGCACCTTTTGACTACACAAAGCCTGTCCATCATCTGTAAGGCACACGTCAGGAGCATGATGGAACATTCCACACTTCCCTGAATATTCTTATGAGCAATGGCAGATACAAAGTCCTGTCGTCTTCCATTTTCTGAGTAAAATTACGACCCTCAGTCACGCAAAAATGAAGTTTTCTTCTGTATCAATAAGTCACAACATGCAGCATCCAAAACACCAATGAAGCTTTGCCAATTTGCCCAACTGTTATTCAATATTTCAACGATACTCAAAAAGCTTGACACCATCTAGGTAAAAGCAGCACATTGATTGGCACCACATCTACCATCTTCAGTATCGATTCCTCTCACCACCAATCACACAGTGTGGGAGACGCACCACTGCAATTCACCAACCTTCCTTCAGCTTCCAAACCCAACCTCCGCCTTCTAAAAGGACAAGGGCAGCAAACACATGGAAAAATGACCACCCACAGATTCCCCTCCGATCCACTCACCATCCTGACTTTGAAATAAGTTGTTATTTCTTCACTGTCGCTAGGTCAATATCCTGGAATTCCCTCCCTAACAGCATCATGAGTATGCCTGCAGTTGTTCGGCAAGGCAGCTCATCTTCTCCAGGACACTTAGGGATTAGTCAACGAATTCCACACAATGAATTTTTCTTCCTCTGTCACCATGCTTACTTTTTCCATTGAGACTCCCATCCACCCACTGATGATTCCTTTTCCCGCCTCCAACACACTCCATCCACCTGGACACCCCGTGCTGGTCTGTTACCTGCCCTCAATCTCTTTATTGCCAACTGCCACCGTGACATTGACCGCCTGAACATGTCCAACCTCCTCACCCACTCCAACCTCTCACCCTCGCAATGCCCACCCCTATCAACATTCCCTCCATGACTCCCTTGTTAGGTCCATGCCCCCCACCAAGCCACCCTCCACTCGCGGCACCTTCCTCTGCCATTGCAAGAGGTTTAAAGCCTGCACCCACACCTCCCCCTTCACCTCCCTCCAAGGCCCCAAAAGATCCTTCCACATCCAGCAGAGATTTTCCTGCGCATCCGAACACCTCATTGACTGTAGCCGTTGCTCTCTGTGGTCTCCTCTACATTGGGGAGACAGGATGCCAACTTATGGACCATTTCAGAGAACATCTCTGGAACAACACTGAACAACCCACCACCCTGTGACCAACCACTTTAACTATCCCTCCCACTTCGCCAAGGACATGCAAGTCCTGGGCCTCCTCCACCGCTGAACTCTAGTTACCCGACACCTGAAGGAAGAACGCCTCACCTTCCGCCTTGGGATCCGCCATGGGATCAATGTCAATTTCACTAGTTTCCTCATCTCCCCTCCCCCCCATCTTATCCCAGATCCAACCCTCCAACGCCTCAGGCGACTGACTGTGTGGAGTTTGCACGTTCTCCCCGTG